>NC_134404.1:261887215-262117269 GCF_038048845.1 Mixophyes fleayi
TGGCTAGCTAAGCACAAAAATGCCATCACCCGTGGCAACCAATTGGCAGTTAGCTCTCATTGTCTAGCGTGCATTAGATCAATGAAAGCTAACGTTTGATTGGTTGGATTGCTCTGGGTTACCGTGCACATTGGCACGTTGCTAGCATACAGCTCCCCTATGTGTGTTCGGACGGCCTGGTTATTCTGTTTCCATTATTTGCACAGTTTCTTCCACCAGCTCAAAGCGAGTTATGTGCTCATCCAGTACAGCCGTGGTGCCCAACGGTTAATGATATGAGGCTAACCTGGGATGACAGGAAGAAGGCTTATATAGACTCGTGTAGGCAAATATACATCACATGGCTTCTTTAACTTGTATACTTGGCACACATACAGTTATATCAGACACTTTTATTATATATATTGCTTAGGATAAAATTGTATCTATAATCTTTATTTATTTTGACGATAAACCATACTGGTCAACCTTTGAAAAGTTAATTCCGAGAGATCCCGGGCAGGGGCGTGTTTGGAGGGAGGGGCGAGGTGCGGCCAATCGCGTCATTTTCGCCAAAATGACGCGATTCACCATGAATTTTCCTCACAACTCTATGGTGAAAAATGAGCCGAAATGTCCTACCATAATGGCCAGTAATCGCGGTGATGTCTTGCAGCACATCTCCGGTAATTGAATTCCCCCCCATTTGTCAAGTTTTCCATATTGTGAAATTACCATCTTCTATCTGGCAAAGCCTTATTTATGCTCTCTGTTCACTTATTCACTTTCTTTATTGGTTGTTGCTTTTATGAATACATTTTTCTTTTTAAATTTTACATTTTATGAATGTTTATTGTTGTGGAATGATACATTTAGCGCTCCTTGTGTTTGTTTGTTGTTTTTTTTTTTTTGTTGGTTGGTTCTAGTTCTCCTTTTAGGAGCAATTGTCAATACTATAGTGTTTATTACTGCCAGTGTTAATATGGCACATGCCCGATTCTTTTATAATTATTTCATGGCGTTCCTGAGATGCATGGGTTTCTGGTACAAGATGGCAGCTTTTGCACTGGAGAGAAATTTGCATGGGCAATGGCATACTTGCCTACTCTCCGGAATTTCAGGGAGTTCTCCTGGACCCCTGGGAGAGTAGTCAATCTCCTGGTTTCTTGTGGAGGGGTGTGTCGCCCCGCCCCCTCTTTAAAATGCTAAAATTCACTGAATTGCATATCGTGGGCGGGGCTCAATAACACGATTGTGCCATTATGTCCCGCCCCGTAGTCATTCGGCATTTTATAGTAGGAGGCGGGGCTATGGTGACGTGACGACATCACCACGCCCCCCCCCCCTACCCTTTGTCACATGACCTGTCCTCTCTCCCGGAGGACTAGTCAAAAAAGTTGCCAAGTTTGGCTAACGGGGGGAATAAAAGATGCTATTGCAGCACCGTTGAGCCTAGTTTTGCAAAGCAGTACAAAAACAGGATTTCCTTTACCATTGTAAGATTATTGAAGTGCGGCAACAAAGTCGAGAGGGCTTTTTTACTTTTAGGTGCGTTCCTTGCTGCGCGGAGGGGCGCATTACATCTGTTCAGGGCTGTCGGCCTTTGGGTCTCATCCTTTACTTTTATTAGCTCCTGTTCTGCGCCTCCACTTTACACTTGCAACAACCAGTAGCACTTTAGGAGGAAAATTTAAAAAGTTTATTTAAGAGAAAGGGCTCTCGTAAAGTGTAACAAGGTTATACTTTTGCACAATGTTGTCTGCAGATATTCCCGCTCTTACCCCTTTACGCACACCAAGGGGCAGTTCTGCAAGCAGGCGTGCACATTGACGTGCTCTGCACAGAGGGTCTGTGCACACAGCAGTGTATTGGGTGCACTTTGTTAATAACCCTCTCGGTCTGCGGCTTCCTATTTGCTCATGTTCCTGGCATTATGATACTGCTCTGATTTACAGAGACCACCATGTACTCACTGGCTCAATCAAATGAGTGGAAAGATCACAGACTCCCTCACAAACTCATCTCCTAAAATAATCTGTGCTGCTGTATTTTAAATGACATGATTGGCTGCAGGCTGCCCTAGCCCCGACTTAGACCTGGTAACAAACTGATATTGAGACGAAACATTTTATTATTATTATTATTATTAATATTTATTTATAAGGCGCCACAAGGCATCCGCAGCGCCGTACAGAGACAAACAAAATTACAATACAATGGGAGACAGCACAGTACAGTAAACACAGCAACTCAGTAAGCTCAATGCACAGCTAGAGAGGGCGGGGAAGGGGGAGGGAGGATCCGCAAATGACGGGGCCCAAGAAGGAGCGCGCGGAAGACAGGGAGACCCCCAGGGGGGAGGAGGGAGCGAGAGTGGACGTGGGGTGGAGGACCCTCGAGGAGGAGGGCTAAGTAGCTGGAGAGCAGAGTTAGAAGTGGTGGAAACAGGAGGAGAGATGGCCCTGCTCAGAGGAGCGTACAATCTAAGGGGAGGGGTGGACAGACAGAGAGACGCAGGGGAGAGAGGGAGAGTAGGGGGACGGAGGCAGAAGATAAGGTAGGAAGTTAAGTAGGAGACAGAAAGGCTTTAAGAAAAAGGTGGGTTTTTAGGGCCCGTTTGAAACTGGACAGATTAGGGGAAGTTCTGATGGAGGGAGGGAGCTTGTTCCAGTGGAGGGGGGCAGCGCGGGCGAAGTCTTGGATACGCGCGTGGGAGGAGGGTATAAGGGGGGAAGAGAGGCGACGGTCAAAGGCAGAACGGAGAGGGCGGGATGGAGCATGAATAGAGAGGAGGGTGGAGATGTAGGGCGCAGTGGAGTTGGCGAGGGCCTTGTAGGTGAGTGTTAGGAGCTTAAAGAGGATTCTGAAGGGGAATGGGAGCCAGTGAAGGGCTAGGTAGAGGGGGGAGACAAAAGAGGAGCGGCGAGAGAGGAAAATAAGCCTAGCTGCAGCGTTAAGGACGGAACGAAGGGGATCGAGATGAGAGTGGGGGAGGCCAGTGAGGAGGAGGTTGCAGTAGTCCAGGCGGGAGATGATCAAAGAGTGGATAAGGCATTTGGTGGCATCTTGGGAGAGGAAGGGCCGGATGCGAGCGATGTTGCGCAGCTGGAAGCGGCAGGATTTAGCAATAGAGAGGATGTGGGGGCCAAAGGAGAGAGAGGAGTCGAGGATGACACCAAGGCAGCGAAGTTGGGGGACAGGGGAGATAGAGGTGTTGTCGACAGTGATGGAGAGGTCAGAAGGGGATGGGGTATGAGAGGGAGGAAAAACTATGAGCTCAGTTTTGGCAAGGTTAAGTTTGAGGAATCGAGAGGACATCCAGGAGGAGATGGCAGAGAGGCAGGCGGACACCCTAGAGAGGAGGGAGGAAGAGAGATCAGGAGAGGAGAGGTATAGTTGAGTGTCGTCAGCGTAAAGGTGGTAGCTGAAGCCGAAGGAGCTGATGAGTTCACCCAGGGAGGAGGTGTATAGAGAGAAGAGTAAGGGTCCCAGAACAGAGCCCTGAGGGACCCCGACTGGAAGGGTGGATGGGGGGGAGAGAGACCCAGAGGTGGTGACAGACAAGGAATGGTGAGTAAGGTAAGAGGTGAACCAGGACAGGACTGGGCCGGAGAGGCCGAAAGACTGGAGGGTGTGAAGGAGGAGGGGGTGGTCAATGGTGTCAAAGGCTGCAGAGAGGTCAAGGAGGATGAGAAGGGAGAAGTGGCCCCTGGCTTTAGCAGAGAGGAGGTCATTGGTGACTTTAGCCAGGGCAGTTTCAGTGGAGGGGGCGGAAACCAGACTGGAGAGGATCAAGGAGGGAGTATTCAGAAAGGTAGGAGGTGAGACGGCTGCAGACGAGCCTCTCGAGAATTTTGGAGGCAAAAGGAAGAAGAGATATGGGGCGATAGTTCGAGAGAGAAGTGGGGTCGAGATTAGGTTTCTTAAGCATGGGGGATACGAGAGCATATTTGAAGGAGGAGGGGAAGATGCCAGTGGAGAGGGAGAGATTAAAGAGGTGAGCGAGGTGGGAGCAGGTGGTGGGGGAAAGGGAGCGAAGAAGGTGGGAGGGGATGGGATCCAGGGGACAGGTAGTGGGGGGGGAGGATGAAATGAGAGAGTGGACTTCCTCGCCGGTGGTGGGACGGAAGGAGTGGAGGGAAAGGTGGTTGGGGGGGGGGGGGAGGACAGAAGAGTGGGAGGGGTAGAAAAGAGAGTGGAGGAGGAGATTTCAAGTCGGATTTTAGAGGAGAAGAAGGAGGCGAAATCGGAGGCAGTCAGGGAGGAGGGAGGGAGGGGAGGGGGCCAAGAGAGTGCTGAAGGTGGCAAAGAGGCGGCGGGGGTTAGAGGACTGGGAAGAGATGAGGGATTTAAAGAAAGATTGTTTAGCGAGTGAGAGGGCAGAGCTGTAGGATGAAAGGATGAATTTAAAGTGGAGGAAGTCAGCCAGGGAGCGGGATTTTCTCCAGTGACGTTCGGCGGAACGGGAGCATTTTTGGAGGAAGCGGGTAAATTTGGAGTGCCAGGGTTGAGGTTTGGAGCAGCGGGGGTGGACGGAGTGGGCAGGGGCGACCGCGTCCAAAGCGGAGGTGAGGGTGTGATTGTAGAGGGAGACCGCCTGGTTGGGGCAGGCCTGGGAGGAAAGGGGAGAAAGAAGGGTATCGAGAGAGAAGGACAGAGAGGCAGGGTCAAGAGCATCGAGGTTGCGTATGGACAGAGTAGGTTTGGGCAGGGGGAGGGGAGCAGGAGAAGAGGAGAGAGAGAAGGAGAGGAGATGGTGGTCGGATAGAGGAAAGGGAGAGATGGAGAAGTCGGAGAGATTACATAGGTAGGAGAAGACAAGATCAAGGGAGTGACCAAGGCAGTGGGTAGAGGAGGAGGTCCATTGGGTGAGACCAAGGGAGGAAGAGAGGGTGAGCAGTTTGCTGGAAGCAGGGTAGGTGGGGTTGTCGATGGGGATGTTAAAGTCACCGAGAATGATCGAGGGGAGATCGGAGGAGAGGTAGTGAGGAAGCCAGCTAGCAAAGTTGTCAAGGAAGAGGGAGGTGGGGCCAGGGGGGCGGTAGATGACAGTGACGCGGAGATGGATGGGGTAGAAGAGGCGGATGGAGTGAGCTTCAAAAGAGGAGAAGGAGAGGGAGGGTTCAGGGGGAATGACACGAAAAGTACAGGTGGAGGAGAGGAGGAGGCCAACTCCACCGCCTGGGCGGGCACCAGGCCTGGCGGAGTGGGTGAAGGAGAGGCCACCATAGGAGAGGGCAGCGGGGGAAGTAGTATCAGAATCAGAGAGCCAGGTTTCAGTAACGGCAAGCAGGTTAAAGGAGTTGGATAGAAAGAGGTCGTGGATAGCAGTCAGCTTGTTGCGGACGGATCTGGCATTCCAACTGACAAGCCGGGTCGGTACACAGTAGATCAGTTGATGCAGATAAGCCAGGGATTCAGCAGGAGAAGGGTTAATTGACAAGCCGGGTCGGTACACAGTAGATCAGTTGATGCAGATAAGCCAGGGATTCAGCAGGAGAAGGGTTAATTGACAAGCCAGGTCGGTACACAGTAGATCAGTTGGTGCAGATAAGCCAGGGATTCAGCAGAAGAAGGGTTAACTGACAAGCCGAGTCGGTAAAAAGTAGATCAGTTGATGTAGATAAGCCAGGGATTCAGCAGGAGAAGGGTTAATTGATGAGCCGGGTCGGTACACAGTAGATCAGTAGATCAGTTGGTGCAGATAAGCCAGGGATTCAGCAGGAGAAGGGTTAATTGACACGCCGGGTCGGTACACAGTAGATCAGTTGATGCAGATAAGCCAGGGATTCAGCAGGAGAAGGGTTAATTGACAAGCCAGGTCGGTACACAGTAGATCAGTTGGTGCAGATAAGCCAGGGATTCAGCAGAAGAAGGGTTAACTGACAAGCCGAGTCGGTAAAAAGTAGATCAGTTGATGTAGATAAGCCAGGGATTCAGCAGGAGAAGGGTTAATTGATAAGCCGGGTCGGTACACAGTAGATCAGTAGATCAGTTGGTGCAGATAAGCCAGGGATTCAGCAGGAGAAGGGTTAATTGACAAGCCGGGTCGGTACACAGTAGATCAGTTGGTGCAGATAAGCCAGGGATTCAGCAGAAGAAGGGTTAACTGACAAGTCGGGTCGGTACACAGTAGATCAGTTGATGCAGGTAAGCCAGGGATTCAGCAGGAGAAGGGTTAATTGACAAGCCGGGTCGGTACACAGTAGATCAGTTGGTGCAGATAAGCCAGGGATTCAGCAGGAGAAGGGTTAATTGACAAGCCGGGTCGGTACACAGTAGATCAGTTGATACAGATAAGCCAGGGACTCAGCAGGAGAAGGGTTAATTGACAAGCCGGGTCGGTACACAGTAGATCAGTTGATGTAGATAAGCCAGGGATTCAGCAGGAGAAGGGTTAATTGACAAGCCGGGTCGGTACACAGTAGATCAGTTGATGCAGATAAGCCAGTGATTCAGCAGGAGAAGGGTTAACTGACAAGCCGGGTCGGTACACAGTAGATCAGTTGATGCAGATAAGCCAGGGATTCAGCAGGAGAAGGGTTAATTGACAAGCCGGGTCGGTACACAGTAGATCAGTTGATACAGATAAGCCAGGGACTCAGCAGGAGAAGGGTTAATTGACAAGCCGGGTCGGTACACAGTAGATCAGTTGATGTAGATAAGCCAGGGATTCAGCAGGAGAAGGGTTAACTGACAAGCCGGGTCGGTACACAGTAGATCAGTTGATGCAGATAAGCCAGGGATTCAGCAGGAGAAGGGTTAATTGACAAGCCGGGACGGTACACAGTAGATCAGTTGATGCAGATAAGCCAGGGATTCAGCAGGAGAAGGGCCAACTGACAAGCCGGGTCGGTACACAGTAGGTCAGTTGATGCAGATAAGCCAGGGATAGATGGTATGGCCTTGTCTTTGGAGTGATAATGACACTCCTTTGTACCACCACAATAATTTCCCACTGTCTTCACAAGTTTTTAGATGTTTTATAATTGTGAAACATGGTGAATAAAATGCACGCTTTGACAAACACAACAAATACAATATATTGCTGAATGTTAACTGTATGAGTGATGGGTGATGGTTGTATTCTAAGGGGTATATTTACTAAACTGCAGGTTTGAAAAAGTGGAGATGTTGCCTATAGAGACCAATCAGATTCTAGCTGTCATTTATTTAGTACATTCTACAAAATGATATCTAGAAACTGATTGGTTGCTATAGGCAACATCTCCACTTTTTAAAACCCGCAGTTTAGTAAATATACCCCTAAGAATGCATTCCTTCACAGGCAGCTGCATAAATCTACTTATTAGTGCAGCCCTGAGGGTATTACCTCTTCCCCTTGGTCTCAGTTTGGGTGTGACCTCTCAGCACCTGGGCTCCCCCTCGTGTAATCACACATAGATCCACCCCGCTGCCAGATCCAAGGTCCCCCATAATGCCGGCTGTGATGGATTCCCTCACCAGCTGCTTCCCCTCCTCCAGCTGTGGGGGGTAACAGAGAACAGGTTAGGGGGACAATAAGGATGTACAGGGTATTTACTGATACATTCACATCTGACTACATTGGTGCACCAGAACTATACAATGTAAACAGTAGGCATAGCGGAGACCCCCTTTATGAATGGCAGGATTCCTGAGAGAGCACCCTGGCACAGAAGAAGGAGCATCCCCACAATAGGGGGTTAGTGGCAGGCAATTCATTTTGAATAAAGCGTGCCCCTTCTATGTAGCCTAATGAGGTCTGACTAGCAACAATGTTATCTTTTTAAGAGCTATATCTGTATACAATTTTCTATCAGGTGCTGAATATTGAATGTCGAATGGAGAGTACTACTCAGATGATGTAACATCCATGATTTGAATACTAGCACAGGTTAATAGTTCTGCCATGCTGATTATATGCAGATCACATTTGGACAATACCTTCTTTTTAGACACCCACCCAAATAAATTATAATTAATTTGCTATAGACCCCCCACTCTTCAAGTCTCCCCAAACCATGAATTGTCGCACCCACAGCATACCCATTTCAGGGGCTGTTATGCCTCTTGTCTTGTCTGGCCTTCTCTCGCAGTTTATATATATATATAATACGGGACGGATATTTCATCCTCCAACAATTGGGGACCGTCCATTAGGTGCTGGGAGTTATGGTGTTACTGACCCTGCTTCCAAAACTCGCCATACCAAAGCAGTGCCATTGTGTGTCATGTCTTACCCATAATTCCTTTCTCCATGATATAAGATAGGGAGTTGTGTCAGCCACCTCTACGTTTAATACCCAATATAGAGAGATAGCAAACATACACAATACACACATACAATATATGAACTGCAGAAGTGTAATACTGCGGCACAAGTGCATGAATCTGTTGCTAAAGTGACAGTATGGGCAGTAACGGACATGGGTTAGGGGCATGAGTGCAGGAACTTGTGCACAAACGTGCAAAAACAAAATGTTGTTTTTCAGGATGAGATTATACGAGATAATTGGGTAGAGAGAGCCCTTATTAGGGTGTTCCTGGCAGCATTTGCACAGAAAATTAAGGGTGAGTCTCTGCTCAGGGTTGTAAATGGTCTCACATGACAGCAAATGTCTTACATCCATGCTGGGTTTAAAGCGGTCTTCTAAGGCGGCAATAGCAGCACTTGCGCCAGATCCTAGAAGAAGAGACAAAACAAGTATAAGAGAAAATCAAGTGCACCTATCAGATTGCTTATATAATACACATTCATTAGAAGGCAAGAACCCAAACATCAATAAAATGCTGTAATACATATGATGTAAAATGACTCAGATGGTATATTGGGGCTTCCAACATGACATCCGGTTGGAAATAAAAATAATGCAGAATAACTTATACTCAAATATTACACTCAGAATATTCTGCTATATGAAGAGAACACCTGTATTGTAGCAATTAAATATATTTACATAACCAGAAATGACATTGTTTGTTAAGTAAATTGATGACTTAATCGATTAATTACATGAATATTTTTTCAGACCTAACTAATGCTGGAGACTGCCTGAAGCGCCACGCAGTATTGGAAGGCGAGTGTTCACATTTATTGGCAGATAGATATTTGGTTTACATCAATTTTATTTATTTATATTTACTGTGTGTATTTGGTTACAATTGAGTGTTGGATTTGTGTTTCTGCTTTACATTATTTCTTATTATTAACTGAACAATCACAAACTTTTACATACATTACATAATTGATGAGGTTGGAAAAAAGACACTAGTCCCTCAAGTTCAAACTATTTTGGATCTCCTGCGATCCCTTACTTATATTTGAAATTGATCCAGATTAAGCAACTGTCAATCAGTAAAAATCCCTCCAGACCCAATATTGCAGTCCTATTTTTCCCTGTATCTATTACTATCCTTGATTTTGATTAAAAGTCGTATCCCTGGATACACTTTTCTGCTAAAAATTTGTCTAACCCTTTCTTAAACATATATATTGAATCTGCCACCACAACCTTCCCTGGCAGTGAATTCTATATCTTGACTGCCCTTACTGTAAAGAACCCCTTCCTCTGCTGGTTGTGAAATTTCCTCTCCTCTAAACTTAGGAGGTGACCGTGTGTCCTGTGTATTGTCCTTGGGGTAAAAAGTTCCTTGGCGCAGTTGGATCCATCAGGGCACTCTGCTCATCTGAGAGACCTGGCAGCGAGGCGCACCTGTCAAGATCTGCTGGTCCAGGAGGCAGTGGGTCTCCCTGTGGTCTTTGGAGCTGTGAGTTGCCGGTAAATGAGGAGGGTCAGGCTCTTATAAAATACAAGTCTTCTGTAGAGGTCTCCCTGCAGGCAGCTGGCTACACTGGTCAGTGTCCATGCATCTATATGCATTAACTACCCACGAAGGCAGCCTTTTCAATACTACTGATTTCTACAGCTGTAAAAGTGTACCTCTGCTGCCACCTTGTGGTGAATTTTACCGGGTGCAGGCTCTGTTATTGCATATCATCATCATCATCATCATTTATTTATATAGCGCCACTGATTCCGCAGCGCTGTACAGAGAACCCATTCACATCAGCCCCTGCCCCATTGGTGCTTACAGTCTAAATTCCCTAACATACACAGACAGAGAGAGACTAGGGTCAATTTTTGATAGCAACCAATTTACCTACTGGTATGTTTTTGGAGTGTGGGAGGAAACCGGAGCACCCGGAGGAAACCCACACAAACACGGGGAGAACATACAAACTCCACACAGATAAGGCCATGGTTGGGAATTGAACTCATGACCCCAGTGCTGTGAGGCAGAGGTGCTAACCACTTCGCCACCGTACTGCCCTATCGTAAAATTCTCTCCCAGTTACATCGCTTTGAATATACATCAGGCTAGCAGATTTGGGAATACAGAGTGCCTCATCTAGTTATATCTATTGCCTGGAATTCTACACACATTAAGGCGAATTGGCTCACCCGGGTTCCAACCATGTATCTAAAATTGGTGCATTGCCTATACACAAGGGTCATCTATACTGTATTGCAACTTAGCTATATGACTGAGTGATCCATCCACTGGGGGGGAAGTGACATGTGATAAAGCAGAACATCAGTTTATAATAAATCTAAGCCTAATCTCGGTATCTCCACTTCCTACTTGGTGACCGTGGTGCATCCATCTAATGGGCAAAGATAAGAAAAGCCAGTCTAAGCGGAAACCCGGAACATCTGTGGATACTCCCAGATGTCAAGATCTACGGCAATATCTACATCTTACAGTCGTTCCTTCAGAACAAGATAATAGCCCACCGTCTTCACCTGAAGCACCTAAGGTCGCAGAAATGGCTACCCCAACTGACTCCTCATCTAGCGCATGCCCTGTGAGCACCAGTCAAGAGATTGGGGCGATCCTGCAATTAGTCAAATCCCTACCAACAAAGGCCGAGCTTGCCTTTAAGAAAGACTTTGAGTTACTGGAATCCAGACTTAAAGATAATGTCAAAAAAGGGGTCGCCACTCTACAAGCTGAGTTAACTCGTCTCTCGTCTAGAATTTCCACATTAGAGGACTTTAAAGATGAGTCTACGGCCCGACATGATCTTTTGAGCGACACTGTAGCGCAGCAGGCCCAGGATTTTCTTTTTCTACAAAGTAGAGTTGATGACCTGGATAACAGGGGCCGCAGGAATAACCTGCGTATTCATGGAATACCTGAAGAAATACCCACACAAGATCTAATTGCCTTTCTTTCTAAAGTCTTCAACGGGATTCTTGAGCAGGATCTCTCTACAAGTATTCAATTTAATTGGGCTCACAGGGCCCTGAAACCAAGGGGTTCTCCATCTGAACGGCCAAGAGACGTGATTTGTCGCTTGCACTATTACGTACAAAAGGAAGCGATTCTCCAAAAATCGAGAAAGCTGGATGCCATAGAGTACGATGGAAATAGGCTTCAGATCTTTCAGGATCTCTCCTGGAATACCTTGCAGATGAGTTGTATGATTAAACCCTTGACTGATGCACTACGGGCCAATAATATTAAATATCGATGGGGATTTCCCTTTAACTTACAAGTGTCCAATAATGGAAAGACCGAGTTTCTGAGATCATCTCAAGATATCAATCCATTTTGTTCGGAGCTGGGAATGCAGGTGATGCCGCTGCCGGAATGGCAACAACACTTCGCCTGACTGCAGCCGACGGGTCCAGATTCCTGACAAACGGCGGAAAGTTCCAGGAGAAGGCGGCGTGATCCCCAGAGTCTTTGGACACATAATCTGATGCTTTAGCCGGAGATACTTCTTTCCTGTACGCGATGTGATCAGAGAATCTCTGGGTCAACTAGCCACTCAGTTAGCTGGGGCCGGCTCTATACTGTTACACTTAATGCACTTGGTCTGCATGGCCTTTCTTCAACTTATTTATACTGGGCTCCTTCTGGTAGCTGAGATACTGGAGTAATGGTCTATCATACCTGCCATGATTCTGCCTGACTTTTCTCCTATCTGAAGATGGGCGCAGGAACGGTTATCAAAGGATATGTACCCAGCTCTGGACCTGACATCGCATAAAAGAAAAGTGTTGGTTTTTCAAGTTTCTTCTCTGGTTTGTCTGAGTTTTTGGGCTATTCCTACTGGAGGTACTCTCAACCATAAAACTTATAGTACAGCCTCTTCTTTCTACACGACTTTGCCCATCTCAGTTTATCTGTGTGGATCTCTATCTGGTGACCAGGATATGGGAATGAGGGACTCCTGCACTCACCATGTCTTTCCATGTCGTTACATGGGCCTATAGATGAACACCTAAATAGTTATGGTTAAATGTGTACCCGAATTTCTATTAGGCACAGAATCTTTGTTCTTCAAGCATTTCTTTGGCAAGTTGGAGTTCAGGGTCTGTCTAGGTCGGAGGATCTTCTAACCACAAAACGTATTGTGCTTTAGTTACTAATATTGGTATTGTTACTGATTTTATTTGGAAAGTTCTTATAATGTGTTAGGAACCCCTCCAGCCGGCACAACACAGCCCGGAGTCTACTCTGCCAGTCAGGTGTTCACTGGAGCCCCTGATGGTGGGGACAGACTGGGCTGCAGACTGACAGAGGGTCTGGCTGGGGAGAACCCAGGCAAGCAGAGTGGAATCCAAGCAGAGGTCAGGGGCCGGCAGCAGACAACAGTACGAATAAACAAGCTGAGGTCAAGGGTCACGAGCAGACAGGGAGGTCGGTATTCAAGCCAGAGGTCAGGGTCACGAGATTCACAAGCAAAGTCCAAATCCAAGCCAAGGGTCATACACGGGTAACAGTCCAACAGTTTTTCACCAAATTCAGGCAGGAACAGGAGCAAATTAAGCAGACAGGAACTGGACGCTATAACCAGCAGGGAGGCTAAGCCCTCCCTGCCTTATATACAGAGTTTGGCCAATCAGGGCCCTGAAATACATCCCAGGTGCGCTACCCAGCTAAATTAGCCCGCAGGCTACACTAGCGCATGCGCCCGGCTGCCTCACTTGCCGGGGCGGACCGCTTGTTATACTCGGCGTCCGGCCGTTGGTCGAGCCAGAGAAACCGGAAGTGACTTCCCGGTCGTCATGGAGACGGCCGGGACGTTCACTGACACCGGAAGTGAGACGCGGCGGTGCCCGAGGATGCCGAGGCTCCTGACAGTACCCCCCCCTTGAGGAGGGGTCAAGGAACCCCGACACCCAGGTTTTTTAAGGAATTTTTGAAGAATTCTCTTAAAAGTTTTGTAGCATTAAGTTTTCTTCACGGGACCCAGGACTGCTCCTCCAAGCCGCGATTCCTCCACTGTACCAGGAAGTGCACCTGACCCTGTACGTTCTAAGAATCGAGGATCTTCTGAATTATGTATCTTTGAGGTTTATTCTGATTCTGTACATTCGGACTTGGATGCTGGGATTGACTTGGGTATAGCACAGGTTTGAGTTAAGAAGAATGGAACATGTTTGGTATCCTTAATGAGCCAGGAATTTTCAACCTAAATGCCACGGCATTGATCTGCTTAACAATGAGAAACGGAGCGATGAATTTAGGACCCAATTTCCTGCAAGGCTGTCTGAGCCTAATATTTTGTGTAGAAAGCCACACTTTCTGGCCCACTTTGAGGGAGCAGGTGGTACGGTGGCGATTCGAATTTTTTTTTGCAGAAAATGAAGCCTGTCTTAAACCAGATTGCACTTTTTTCCAAATGACCTTGAGGTCAGCAGCTGTGGAACGAATCTCCGGAATACCAGCGGATCTGAGGGAATACAAGGAATTTGATCTGGGATGAAAACCAAAGTTGCAATAGAATGGCGAGATTTGCGTAGATGAATGATATGAATTGTTATAGGCAAATTCTGCCCAAGGCAATAAGGACGACCAGTTGTCGTGAAATTCGGATGTGTAGCACCGTAAGAACTGCTCCAAGGACTGATTAACCCTTTCAGTCTGCCCATTAGACTGCGGGTGGTATGCAGACGACAGGCTAATCTTGATTCCAAGCAGGGTACAAAAGGATTTCCAAAACTGTGCTATAAATTGCGAACCACGATCCGACACGATATCGGTAGGAAGTCCATGAAGACGGAATATATGCTGGATAAACAGGATAGCCAAATCTCGGGCACTAGGGAGCCTAGGTAACGGTATGAAATGTGACATTTTGCTGAAGCGGTCAACTACCACCCATATGGTGTTATGTCCTGCAGAGAGTGGTAGATCGACTATAAAGTCCATTGATACGTGTGTCCAAGGCTTCGCAGGGATGGGCAATGGAACCAATTGGCCTGCAGGCCGACTCCTGGGGACTTTATTCCTGGCACAATTATCACAAGAGAGGACATAACTTTTGACTTCAGCAGACAATGATTGCCAGCAGACTGTTCAGGAGAGAATCTCCAGCGTTTTCTTAACTCCAGGATGTCCAGCAGTCTTACTATTATGTGCTTCTGCAAGAACCGCCTTCCTTAAATGAACCGGAACAAAAAGACGTCCCTCTGGCATATTATCAGGAGCTAGTCTTTGGAACCTTTGAAGTGTTGTGCTCAGGTCTTGAGTTAGCCCAGCATGAATTATGGAAGAAGGAATGATGGGTTCCGGATTAGTAACTGGAACATGGTGTGCCAAGAAGCTCCGAGATAGCGCATCTGCCCGGACATTTTTAGAACCTGGTTGTTAGGTGATTACGAAATTAAAACGGGCAAAGAACAGCGACCAACGGGCCTGTCTGGGGTTCAGGCGTTTGGCCGATTGTATATATTGCAAGTTTTTATGGTCCGTGATAACAGAAATTTGATGTATTGCACCCTCCAGCCAATGTCGCCACTCCTCAAAGGCCCATTTAATTGCCAGTAGTTCCCTATTGCCCACATCATAGTTGGCTTCGGCCGAAGAGAACTTACGCGAGAAGTAGGCACATGGGTGCAGACGGTGAGTATGAGAGTCCTTCTGAGATAATATAGTACCAGCACCGACATCAGAGGCGTCGACTTCAAGAACAAACGTTTTTTTAGGATCTGGTGTCTAAGGTCCTGAGCGGATACAAAGGCCTTTTTCAAGTTTTCAAATGCAGCTATTGCTTGAGCCGACCAATTAGCGGAATTCATTCCTTTGCGGGTCAGGGTGACAATAGGAGCCACAATATCAGCAAAGCCATGAATGAACCTTCTATAATAGTTAGCGAAGCCCAGGAACCTCTGCACCGCCTTGAGATTATTTGGTTGCACCCAATCCAGGATAGCTTGGACCTTGGTTGGATACATAGAGAACCCTTCTGAAGAAATTACGTAACCTAGAAAGGATACCTTCTGCACCTCAAACTCGCACTTTTCTAACTTGGCGTAAAGGTGGTGTTCTCGCAATTTCTGTAGGACCTGTTTGACGTGACCCCGAGGTATAGTTAATGATTTGGAGTAAATGAGAATGTCATCTAAATAAACAACCACGAAATAATCGAGAAACTCCCGTAGCACTTCATTAATCAGGTCTTGAAACACAGCAGGTGCATTACTGAGGCCAAACGGCATGACCAGATATTCGTAGTGGCCAGAGTGTGTATTGAATGCCGTCTTCCATTCATCTCCCTCTCTGATGCGGATGAGGTTGTATGCTCCACGGAGATCGATTTTGGTGAAGATGGTGGCACCTCTTAACTGATCGAATAACACTGAGATGAGAGGGAGAGGATAGGTGTTCTTGACTGTAATTTGATTGAGACCCCGGTAATCAATGCAGGGCCGCAGTCCACCACAAAGAAGCATCCGGCACCTACAGGAGATTTAGATGGCCTGATGAACCCCTTCTCAAGATTCTCCTCAATATAAGCCTGCATGGACTTGGTCTCGGGACCAGAGAGAGAATACAAGCGCCCCTTCGGTAACTTGGACCCAGGAATTAGCTCGATGGCACAGTCAAAAGCACGATGAGGCGGTAGGGAGTCAGCAGCTTGTTTGGAGAACACGTCCAGGAACTCATGGTATTGAGAAGGAAGCTGCTCAGGAACTGATTGCAGGATCCGGAGTGGCAAGGTCAAGCATGACTGTGAACAAAAAGAGCTCCACTGGACAATCTCTCCTTTCACCCAGTCCACAACAGGGTTATGACGAGAAAGCCACGGATGACCCAGAATCAGCGGAACTGACGGACAGTCGATAAGGAGGAGGATTATGGACTCTGAATGAAGAGCTCCTATGTTCAGTTGTAGTGATGGAGTCTCCCAAACAATTTTGCCTCCAGGCAAAGGACTCCAATCTAGGCCACAAACTGTAACTGCAGAACGAAGCTTGACCATAGGAACCCCGGCAGAACGGGCAAATCCGATGTTGAGGAAGTTGCCTGCAGCTCCACTATCAATAAAGGCAGACAGGGCCACGGAGCTGGCACCGAAAGAGATTTGTGCGGGAACCAAGACAGCATTCTTTTGGGAAACAATTTGCAATCCTAAGTGGACCTTTCCCAGACATGCTCCTTTCTCAGGTTTATATGGACAAGAGCAGAAGAAGTGGCCCTTATTGCCACAATAAAGACATAGGCCTAGTGACCGTCTCTTGTCTCTTTCCTCAGGAGGGAGGCGAAACACCCCTGACTGCGTAGACTTCCCAACGTCTGTGAAAGCTGGAATAACTGCAGACAAAAAAGAAGACACCTCCTTCTCTGTTCTCCTCTCCTTGATCCTCCTGTCAATTTTAATAGCAAGTGGCATAAGGCTCTCCAACGAGGTAGGTGAAGGATACTGCACAAGTGAATCCTTAATCTCCTCTGACAGTCCTAAGCGAAACTGGCTGCGTAACGCTGGATCATTCCATTCGCTGTCAGATGACCATCTGCGGAATTCAGCGCAGTATTCTTCTGCCGAGCGCCGGTCTTGCTTTAAGGCCCGTAGATGAGCCTCAGCAGAGGCAACTCGATCGGGATCATCATAGAGGAGACCTAATGCGTTGAAGAAGTCTTCCAACGATTGCAGGATAGGACTTGATTGCGGTAGGGTGAAAGCCCAGGACTGGGGGTCACCTTGCAGGAGGGAGATGACAATTCTAACTCTCTGCTGTTCCGAACCAGAAGACTGAGGTCTCAGCCGAAAATAGAGTTTGCAACTTTCTTTAAAATTACGGAACAGGGCTCTATTTCCGGAGAACCGATCCGGCAAGTTTAACTTGGGTTCAACAACAGAACTGGAAATGGGCAATGTAGACCGGGAGTTCTCCTCTTGAGAGGACAACCGCTGGGACAATCCCCGGACCGTTTGGTACAGGGTCTCAACATGACCTGCTAGGGCTTGAAATGGAGACAATTTGGTTCCGCTTTCATCCTTCTTAAACTTTGTCTCCAGAACGTCTGTTTTTGGGCCGGTTATAATGCTAGGAACCCCTCTAGCCGGCACAACACAGCCCGGAGTCTACTCTGCCAGTCAGGTGTTCACTGGAGCCCCTGATGGTGGGGACAGACTGGGCTGCAGACTGACAGAGGGTCGTGAAGTGTCCACCGGCACCCAGGCAAGCGGAGTGGAATCCAAGCAGAGGTCAGGGGCCAGTAGCAGACAACAGTACGAATAAACAAGCTGAGGTCAGGGGTCACGAGCAGACAGGGAGGTCGGTATTCAAGCCAGAGGTCAGGGTCACGAGATTCACAAATCCAAGCCAAGGGTCATACACGGGTAACAGTCCAACAGGTTTTCACCAATTTCAGGCAGAAGCAAGAACAAGAGCAGATTAAGCAGACAGGAACTGGACGCTATAACCAGCAGGGAGGCTAAGCCCTCCCTGCCTTATATACAGAGTTTGGCCAATCAGGGCTTAGCCCTGAAATACATCCCAGGTGCGCTACCCAGCTAAATTAGCCCGCAGGCTACACTAGCGCATGCGCCCGGCTGCCTCACTTGCCGGGGCGCATCGCTTGTTATACTCGGCATCCGGCCGTTGCCTTGGCCCGAGAAACCGGAAGTGACGCCCCGGTCATCATGGAGACGGCCGGGACGTTCACTGACACTGGAAGTGAGTCGCGGCGGTGCCCGAGGCCGCCGCGGCTCCTGACATAATGTTTGCTACTTTTATAGGATGTTTCTGTTAATCACTGTTGCTAACCCCCTGTTTTCTCCCCACACCGCAGCAAGAGTTCCGAGAGATAGGAGTGGCTCCTCCTCTCCCGTTTCCCTGGAGCGGTTTAATTGTATGTTATTCATTATGTCTTTATATGTCATTAGGTTTGTCTGTGTCTGTATTGTTATTTTCCTCCTGTGGCTTTCCTTCCCTAGTCCTCTTGGTAATGTCAACTTTTACAATCCTCTCATTATTCTTTAAGCTCAGGTTTGCCTGGTATTTACAACTGCTGATTGAATTTGTTAGTCTGTTTGACATCAGAGGTGCTCTTCGGATGTATGTAGATCCTCCATGACAGCTCAACTCAAATTGGTCTCAATTAATGCCAAGGGTCTTAATCGCCCTGAGAAAAGATCACGGGCTTTAAAAGAAATGAGAAATATGGGAGCGGATGTAGTTTTTATCCAAGAGACACATTTTAAGCAAGGAATGGCCCCTCAGCTTTCAGATGGCTTCTATATTAATTCGTATTTCAGTAATAATAGCGGAGGTAAGACTCTGGGGGTTGCTACTTTGTTCTCTAAGAGACTCTCTTTCACGAATATCCAAACATTTTGCCTTGTTGATGGAAGAGCACTCCTGATCAAATGTAGCCTATTCGATGTAATGTATACCTTTGTCAATTTATACTTGCCTAATCGTGGTCAAAATACTGTTTATAGCTCAGGTTTTCGAAAAAGTTGCAGAGCTAGCAGAGGGAACTCTGATTATAGGAGGAGATTTCAATTGAACCCTGCAACATGAACTTGACACCTCTAATGGTCGGTCGACAATGCGTAGAGCTCAACACTGCAAGGTTAGACGAGCACTTCATGAACACCAACTGGTCGACACATGGCGCCTTCAACACCCTGGAGAAAGAGATTACTCTTTCTTCTCCCATCCACATAACGTTTACTCACAAATTGACTATGATTCTTTCACATAGGACCCTTCCTCACCTCTTAGCATCATCCATTGGCCCAATTACTTGGTCAGATCACGCTCCCATATCAATAACTATCCAACTCACTCAATACATGACCAAAAAATGCACCTGGCATCTTAATGAGGCTCTCCTGCAAAACACAACTTATAGAGATAAATTGGCCACAGCATTAGATGACTATAGCACAGATAATGATAGTCCTGATGTGTCTAGAATTACTATTTGGGAGGCCCATAAGTGTGTCATGAGGGGGAAACTCATCGAATTGGGCTCCCGTATTAAGAGAGAACGTACTGCTCAACAGGATAAATTATTACAGCAGATTAGAGACTTAGAGACGACACATAAATCCTATGCGACCAACGACCTGTTAAATAAGCTGACAGACTAGGGCAGCACTTAACAAGCTGTTAAATGATAAAATTAAATTAGACTTTAGTAGGTGCCGACATCGTTTCTTCCAGTGGGGTAATAGGCCGGGTTCTATGTTAGCGAGGGCCTTGCGCAAACAACGAGCTAAGGCGTATATTGCCTCGATTAAGGATGGTAAGGACCGAGACTGTAAGCTGACCTCGGACATAGCCGTTGCTTTCCGCACTTACTATACCAAATTGTACAATCTTGAGACCCAGGTTGGTTGTGCGGACGGCTCCACTCATTCATCTCGGATCTCGACATATCTGAAGGAGGTGGGTTTTCCTACTCTTTCAAGTCTAGACAGTGACATGCTAGAACAGCCCTTCACCGAGGGGGAGCTAAGGGAGGCAATTAAATCTACACCTGGGGATAAAAGTCTGGGCCCTGATGGCTTTACCATTGCTTACTACAAAACCTTTAAAGACCAGTTGATACCCCTGATGGTGTCGGCCTTCAATACGATTTCCAGGGATACTTTTTTCTCCTCTCAGAGTTTGGAAGCGCACATAACCTTGATCCCTAAAGAGGGAAAGGACCCCTCTCAATGCGCGAGCTATAGGCCTATCTCCTTGATTAATGTGGATATTAAGCTGTATGCCAAACTTATTGCAAATAGATTAAAAATGCTACTCCCAGAAATTGTTGACTCAGATCAAGTGGGTTTTGTCCCAGGTTGAGAGGCTCGGGACAACACCACCAAGGTGATAGATCTGATTCATCTGGCCTCTCGCTCAGTAGCACCGTCAATGCTTTTGTTCACTGATGCAGAGAACGCTTTTGATCGCGTAAGTTGGCCTTTTATGAGAGGGATCCTTGAGCACCTGGGTCTAGGTCCGGTTGGTCTCCACAGAATTCTGGCACTATACCGACAACCTACGGCTCAAATTAAAATAAATGGAGACTTGTCGGAACAGCGGCACTAGACAGGCTCTCACCACTTATTTTTGTGTTGTGTATGGAGGCGCTGGCAAGAGCTATCAGGGCCAACCCAAATATCTCGGGTCTACAAGTTGGCGAGAAAGAACATAAACTTGCGTTATTTGCAGACAACCTTTTAGCCATTCTCTCCAATCCAGTTGATTCTTTACCCAATTTGGTCAGTGAGTTTCAAAAGTTTGGCGCGTTATCTAATTTTAAAATTAACTATAGTAAATCGGTGGCTTTGAACATGAAGACCCCAGCTTCAGTGGTAGAGGGGTTGAAACTTGCCTTTCCTTTCATTTGGCACCCTTCCCAATTAAAATACCTTGAGGTGATAATTCCTAGTGACCTCACATGTCTTTATGATCTTAATTTCAGACCACTTTTGGGCAGGATCCGAGCAGACTTGAGGGAGTGGCAGAGTAAGAACTTTACTTGGATAGGTCAGGTTAATATAATCAAAATGAATGTCCTTCCCCGTCTCTTATATCTCATTCAGATCTTACCGATTCACGTGCCGGACTCATGGTTTCAGGGCATCCAACGAACGGTGCGCAAATTTGTGTGGTGTGGGAGACGCCCTAGATTCAAGCATGAAATATTATTTAGACGCAGACACTTGGGAGGCTTGCAACTTCCTCACTTCTCCTCTTACTATGAGGCGGCAATATTGGTTACAATAATGGAGATGTCTGGTAGGGTCGGGTCGAAACAATGCGTGGAAATTGAGTCATTTTCTCTGGAATCCCCTGCTGACACATTGCTCTGGCTATCCAGCATTCCTAGGATTGCGCATCCTACTTTAGGTCCCACGTTAGGGAAATGGTCTAAGCTTGGAGCCCTTTCTTGTATCTCCTCTCCAATTTCTCCCCTAACCCCATTATGTAATAACCCAATGTTCCCTCCAGGGATTACACCGCTAGCTTTCAAACAGTGGTCTCAAGCAGGGATCCATCGTGTTGGCCAGTCGGTGGGTGCTACGGGGGTTCTCTCATTCACAGAGATCCAATCCAAATGGGATTTGCCTAATGCAGAGATCTGAAGATACTTACAGATTAAACACCTTTTGTCACAGCGCCTCCCAAAACAACACACTTCTAGGAGTTTAACGGTTTTTGAATCTGTGTTTCAGGTCACCATGTCCCTCACATTCCCTTTCAACTATATATCCCCTCCGTAATTTACCATAGAGTGGGAGAGAGATTTAGGAGTTGAGTTACAAGAGGCAGACTGGTCTAAAATCTTCCAGGCAGCTCACGCGTGTTCTCCTAATGTTTCAATCCTAGAAACTCACTATAAAGGTAATTACCAGGTGGTACGGATGCCCGGCTCATCTGGCGAGGGTCTTCCGCGGGGTGCCCGACCCTTGTTGGCGATGCAACCAGGGTTCTGGTTCTCTTTTACATATCTGGTGGAACTGCCCCGTGTTGCAAACGTTTTGGTCCCGGGTGGTAAGCATCACACGGAAGTTGCTAGGTCAAAATATACCCAACACCCCAGTGTTCTGGCTGTTAAATAAAGTTGACATGCCTCTATCACGTTTTAAAAAATCTCTTAAAATGTATTATCTCGGCAGCGAAGGCAGTAATTCCAGTGAAATGGAGATCAACTACTCCTCCGAGTATTCGGGACTGGTCTAATAGATTGGAACACTCTAGGGTCATTGATGAGATGCATCTGTCAACCACAGACTCGTTTGAAATGTATTATGCTATTTGGGGGTCCATGGTTAAATCTTTTAGACTCTCCAGAGTCCCCGATTTCAAATTTGACTGATTGAGTGGTTTTGTTTCCATTTTTACACCCGAGGGCTGGTTTGGTTGGATGGACCATTTGGGCTCGTCGTGTGCCTGGCAGATACATAACCTACTAGGTTGACAGAGCTTTAAACTAAACTGAAGTTTTGAATGAGGAATTTTACTAGAACCCCCCTCCCCCAATGTGGTTCCCCCTTCCCTTCCTTCCTTTAGCTCTGTCTTTGTCTATATGTTATTGGTTATATGGTTATTAGCAGGTATGTGCATGGTTTGGCATATATCTTTTACAGGTTTCTGAGTACATTGTGGACTGGTGCCAGGATGTAATTTTCTCAGTGTCAATAACAAACCATGCCAATTGGTCGGTTGTGCATTTATGACCTGTATATATGAGTAAAACCCAATTAAATTAAATTTAAAAAAATAATAATAAAAAAAAAAAATAAATTTCCTCTTCTCTAACCTTATGTCACGGTTCAAATACAAAGTGCAGCTCAGAAGCCAAAAATGAGTTGAAAACACAAAGTTTATTCCTGGAATAACAATCTGATGGTGTAATACTGAATATACAGGAAAATGCAGGAATAAATACCGGGTAGATGGCTGATGTAGGTAAGTGGTAATATGGAGAGATCCCAGATAGCAGGTAGGCAGTGATATGGAGAGATCCAGGCAGCATGAAACCACAAGCACAGCACAGGGAAGGAACAACGGAATGCAACAACAGGATGGGACAACAATAACCAGCAATGACTGCTGGGAGAGACAAATTTAAATGGAACACACCCAGGTGCATTGGATAATGAGTGAACAGAAAGGTTAACTCCTAAAACCCAAGAAGCAGGCACAATTGCAGCACCTCTGGTTATCAGAGGTACTGCTGCTAACACATAAAATGAAACACAATAATACAGTCCAAAACTCCAGGAGACAGGAGCTGCCAATACAAGCAGCAAGCTTTAAGCAGATCGTTACACCTTAGGGGGTGACCGCGTTTCCTGTGTATAGTCCTTGGGGAAAAAAGTTGACCTTTAATGTATTTGTACATAGTAATCATATCTCCTCTTAGACGCCTCTTTTCTAAAGTAAACATGCGTAAACTGGCTTGCCTTTCTTCATAACCTAATGAGGTGCCTGGTTCACCTCATACCTTGCTAACTGCTCCCTCTCTGTATCCACGTCTGGTTCTTCATCCACCCCTCCCTGCGGAGTCCCTCAGGGCTCTGTTCTCGGCCCTCTACTCTTCTCGCTCTATACTTCCTCCCTTTGTGCTCTCATCTCCTCGTTTGGTCTTCAGTATCACCTTTATGCTGATGACATTCAACTTTACATCTCTTCTCCTGATCTTTCCTCCTCCCTCCTCTCTCGCGTAACTGACTGCCTCTCAGCCATCTCCTCCTGGATGTCCTCACGGTTTCTTAAAATTAACATCTCTAAAACTGAACTCATTGTCTTTCCCCCGCCCACACTTCCATCCCACCATGACCTCCACCATCTCCTCTGTCACCAAACTCAGCTGCCTGGGTGTCACTCTTGACTCCTCTCTCTCTTTTGCCCCCCACATTCAATCCCTCGCCCAAGCCTGTCGCTTCCAACTCCGTAACATCGCCCGCATCCGTCCCTTCCTCTCTCAAGATGCAACCAAAATTATCATCCATGCTCTCATCATCTCCCACCTCGATTACTGCAACCTCCTCCTTACTGGCTTCCCCCACTCCCACCTTGCCCCTCTCTGCTCTATACTCAATGCAGCTGCAAGACTCATCTTCCTCTTACGCCGCTTCTCCTCCGCCCTCTCTGCCTTGCCTTACACTGGCTCCCCTTCCCCTACAAAATCCTTTTCAAACTCCTTACCACCACTTACAAGGCTCTCTCCCAGTCTACTGCCCCTTATATCTCTAACCTCCTCTCCATTCACACTCCTGCCCGCTCCCTGCGCTCGGCCAACGACCACCGCCTCTCCTCCACTCTGATCACCTCTTCCCACTTCAGAATCCAAGATTTTTCCACTGCTGCCCCCTCACTGGAATGACCTCCTTCACTCCATTCATCTCTCACCCAATCTGTGCTCCTTCAAACGGGCACTTAAAACTCAACTGTTCCTTAAAACCTACCAACCATCCACTTAACCCCTCATCTCCTCTGCTCATTCTCCCCTGGCCCCTCTTTTCTATCCCCCATGCTTCACTGGCTCCCTTTTGTGCCTGATTTTGTTTACCCTCCCTTAAGATGTAAGCTCGTATGAGCAGGGCCCCTCTTCCGCTCCGTCTTTACTGCATTTGCCTGTCTGGAGTTTCTGAAGTATTGGTACTTTGTGTTTATTGTTCTGTACGGTTTTACCTTGTATAGTCTACTGTTTGTACTGTGTAAGGTGCTGCGGAAACCTTGTGACGCCTAACAAATAAACGATAATAATAACTTAATGACTCCATACCCATTATCAATTTTGTCGCCCTTCTCTGTACCCTTTCTAGTTCCAAAATATCTCTTTTATAGAGTGGTGCCCAGAACTGTACCCTGTATTGAGGATGAGGTCTTATCAACGATTTATACAGTGGAAAAATTACACTGTCATCCCTTGCATCTATGCCCCTTTTTATGCATGCCAATACTTTATTTGCCCTTACAGCTGCTTCTTGACATTGAGCACTATTGCTAAGTCTACTGCATACTTGCCTACTTCCAGTAGGCGGCGTCCGGGGAGAGGGGCGTGGCTAGAGGGCAGGAGGGGGCGGGGCGCCTTTAACCGCGTCATTTTGCCCCCCCCCTCGAGTAAAATGCCAATTTATCATGGGGGGAGGGGCCAAAATGACAATTCCCAGTGAATCGCGTCATTTTAAGTTTCAAGTTAATTTCGGAATGCAGGAGAAATGCCAGCTCTCCCGGGAGTCTGGGAGACTGACCCGAATTTTGGGAGTCTCCCGGACTTTCCGGGAGAGTTGGCAAGTATGGTCTGTCTACGAGCACTCCCAAATCCTTTTCCATTATAGATTTCCCTAAATTATTTCCACTTAATTTATAGATTTAGATTAGATTATAGGTTTGTAACTGAAATGTATCTGTTGATATTCAAACAAAATTATCTTTATTCAAAATAATAACATGTTTTTTGACAGCATTGTTATATTTCTGTAATCTGCCGTCACGGGCACTAGGAGTCTTTACCCAGGGATCACCAGGTGATAGGCTTACCAGAGCAGTATAGGTGGTAATATGGTACTCTGGTAGCAGGGTGATCACGGAACAGGAAATAGCAGATGATGAGATGCTCAGGAAAGTCTATGACTAGCAGCACTGGCAATATGGAGGTAGTAATACACGAGGAACTGTATGGGCAAAGGACACGTGAAGGTAGTCAGTGGTCTGCGGTAGCAAGTTGTACCACTGCTATAGTGAGGAGGAATGTCCAACAGAAACGAGGAGGTGATGAGAGTCAGCGGTCTGCGGATAGCAAGTTGTACCGCTGTCTGAGTGAAGGAATGGAATCCAAGTGGAGGTATCCAGGGAGTCAGTGGTCTGCGTTAGCAAGTTGTACCACTGCTATGTGAGAGGATACTGGAGCAGGTGAAACTGGAAACAGGGGTCAGTGGTCTGCGGCTAGCGAGTTGTACCACTGAATATATATGTGAGGAGGTGCACGGGGAGAGACTGCAACACAATATATACACGGGCACCTTGACTTTGATCCACAGTAATATGCACAATATAAATGTATAAATGACTGAACAACACTGCCAATATAGAAAGTCTCTTGAAGTAATCCAGCATGAGATAACACAGTCAATGATGGCAATAGACTCAGCGGATAGTACACTCCAGAGGAGAACCAACACAGTCCAGCAAGGTATGCAATACACAGTACAGTCAATGGGAAGTATGCATACCGTGGTTCAGGAGAAGGCAGTCAGACAGAAGTGCAGAGATACCTGAACGGCAGGAGGCCGGCAGGATGCAAAGTCCCTGGATGGGTGAAGCGGTGGTCTAGCAGGTGCAGCGCACAGGTAGGTAGACCAGCAGGGAACCCAGGAAGGCGTGGAGAGCGGATCAGCAGTAGATGGATGCGTAGCGCTGAGAAGTAACAGCAGCGGGTCTCTGCGGGAACACGGAGGTAGCCAATAGCAACCAGCAGGTGCAGTAACGATGGGACACCAGAGCAGAGTTGAACTGGAACAGTTGATCACGGAGAGTAGCGGGTAGCAATAGTGGCAGCAGACTCAAGGAAACACGGGAGAGTTGACCAGGACTGAAGACTGAAGCGCACAGAGGCGGCGGATAGGAATCAGCTAAACAGTCACGATGAAACACAGACGGGTTGCAGGTTGAAGACTGTAGTGCACGGAGGCAGCGGATAGGAATCAGCCAGCAGTCACGATGATGAAACACAGACGGGTTGCAGGTTGAAGACTGTAGTGCACGGAGGCAGCGGATAGGAATCAGCCAGCAGTCACGATGATGAAACACAGACGAGTTGCAGGTTGAAGCCTGTAGTGCACGGAGGCAGCGGATAGGAATCAGCTGGCAGTCACAATCATGAACAGGTGAGTGGATGTGAATGAAAGACTGTAGTGCACGGAGGCAGCGGATAGGCATCAGCTAACAGTCCCAATGATACAAGGTAGAGTTGAAGTGGCTAGAAGACTGTAGTGCACGGAGGCAGCGGATAGGAATCAGCTCACAGTCACGATGATACAGTAGATGGTAGAAGTGGTATGGGAACCACAGTAGTAGAAGTGGTTTGGAAACCACAGAGGTAGAAGTGGTTTGGAAACCACAGGAATCAGCTGGGCTGAATAAACGAGGAAACACAGGAACACCTTCAGAGACTCATGGGGAATGAGACTCCAAGATCAGGCAATGTGGTGATGACCACAGGTGCTTAATATAGGGAGGTTGCCTGATCTGCCAATTAAGTTAAAGGAACATACACTGGAGGTATAGAAAGGGCTGCGCATGCGCAGTCCCTCAGGATGGAGGACGGCCACGGTTCCTAAATGTCCGGGAAGAAGCACTCACAGTCCGGTGAGTGACAGTACCCCCCCTTTTAAAGGTGGGCACAGAACGCCTGGAACCGGGCTTGTCCGGATTTTTGGAATAAAACTTCTTCAGAAGGGCAGGAGCATTAAGATCTTCAGCTTTGATCCATGAACGCTCTTCAGGACCAAAGCCCTTCCAATGAACGAGGAAACGGAGGACTCCTCGCGAAATTTTTGCATCCAATACCTCAGTAATCTCGAAATCCTCCTCCTGATGAACTTGAACTGGCTGCGGTGCTGAGGGAGGAGTCGAGAAACGGTTGATGATGAGAGGTTTGAGCAAGGACACATGGAAGGCATTGGAAATCCGAAGATTCTTAGGAAGAAGAAGTTTAACACATACTGGATTGATAACTTGAATGATCCTATATGGACCAATAAAACGAGGGGCGAATTTCATAGATGGAACCTTCAAACGAATATTTTTGGTAGATAACCAGACACGATCTCCAATTTTTAGTGGTGGAATAGCCCGCCTCTTCTTATCTGCGAAAGACTTATATTTATTAGATGTCTTCTTTAAACAGGTTTTGACCTGAGACCAGATATTTTTGAAGGTTTGACAAGCAGTCTCCACAGCAGGAACTTGGGTGGGCGGGAGGGCAGGAAATTCCGGAAAAGACGGATGGTGACCGTAGACCACAAAGAATGGAGTTTTGGATGATGACTCATGGTACATGTTGTTATGGGCGAATTCAGCCCAAGGGAGCAATTCTACCCAGTTGTCTTGGTTGGCTGAAGAGAACATCCTAATAAAAGTCTCAAGATCTTGATTGACTCGTTCCGTTTGTCCGTTAGATTGCGGATGGTAAGACGATGAGAGTGCTAATCGTATGCCCAAGGTTTTACAAAGGGCCCGCCAGAATCTGGAAACGAATTGTACTCCTCTATCCGACACAATCTCAGACGGACATCCATGGATGCGGAAGATTTCTTTAATGAAATGTTCAGCCAGAGTAGACGAGGAAGGTAAACCGGACAGAGGGACGAAATGGGCCATCTTCGAAAATCTGTCTACCACTACCCAAATAGTATTGTGATTCTTACTTGGTGGCAAATCAGTAACGAAATCCATACTAATATGGGTCCAAGGCTTGGACGGAATGGGTAGTGGTCGCAGCAACCCTGCTGGAGTTCTGCGGGAGGATTTGAACTGAGAACATAAATCACAGGAAGCAATAAACTCTTTGACGTCTCTCCTCATTGAAGGCCACCAGTAACTACGAGAGAGAATCTCAAAGGTCTTGTGTTCACCGGCGTGTCCAGAAAAACGAGAGGCATGGAACCACGAAAGGATTTTCCTCCTCAGAGTAGGAGGCACAAGGGTCTTCCCAAATGGTAGCATTTTGGTGGATGAAGCAGCCAGAGAAATACATTTGGGGTCTAGAATAGCATGGTTGGGAACCTCTTCTACAACAGAGGACGTCACAAAAGCTCGAGATAGAGCGTCAGCTTTCTTGTTCTTAGCGGCTGGTTTGAAGGTTATAATTAATTCAAAACGGGAAAAGAAAAGAGACCATCTTGCTTGACGAGGGTTCAAGCATTGAGCAGATTGCAAATATGACAAGTTCTTATGATCCGTGAAGATCGTCACCGGATGGCGAGCTCCTTCCAACAAGTATCTCCATTCCTCTAATGCAGCTTTGATGGCCAGCAACTCCTTGTCCCCGATAGTATAATTTTTCTCTGCGGGCAGAAGACCCCGAGAGTAGAAGGCACAAGGATGTAATTTTTGTTGCTCCGAGCGTTGGGAGAGAATAGCTCCTAAGCCCACATTAGAGGCATCTACTTCTAGGAAGAAGGGGAGTGTCACATCAGGCTGTCGCAGAATGGGAGCAGACGAGAAGGCCTCTTTGAGGATTTGAAAGGCTTGGAGAGCCTCAGATGACCATTGCTTAGTATTAGCCCCTTTCCGAGTTAGGGCCACAATGGGAGATGCAATGGATGAAAAGTCTTGAATGAAGCGTCTATAGTAATTGGCAAAACCTAAAAAACGCTGGATGGCACGAAGAGTAGTTGGCTGAGGCCAATGTAGTACAGCATTTACTTTGTCTGGATCCATCTTCAGGCCAACTCCGGAAACTATATACCCCAAGAATGGAATCTGGGGTAACTCGAATGAACATTTTTCCAATTTACAGAACAACGAGTTTTTCCGTAGTCTGGAGAGGACCTCTGCCACATGTTGGTGATGAGAAGGCAGGTCCTGTGAGAAGATCAATATGTCGTCTAGGTAGACAACGACACATACATATAATAAGTCCCGAAAGATCTCATTGATGAAACCCTGGAAAACAGCGGGGGCATTACACAGCCCGAAGGGCATTACTAAATATTCGTAATGCCCATCTCTGGTGTTAAACGCGGTCTTCCATTCGTCACCGGAACGGATTCTAATTAAATTGTAGGCACCACGAAGATCCAACTTAGTAAATATCCGAGCTCCCTTGATGCGATCAAATAGCTCAGTGATCAGCGGAATGGGATACCGATTCTTGATAGTAATGGCGTTGAGTCCACGAAAATCTATACAAGGGCGTAATGATCCATCCTTCTTTTTGACGAAGAAGAACCCAGCTCCAGCGGGAGAGGTGGAAGGTCGAATGAACCCACGCTGGAGATTCTCCTGTATGTACTCAGATGTAGCTTGAGTTTCAGGTAACGAGAGAGGATAGACCCGACCCCTGGGAGGAGTCTTGCCAGGTAGAAGGTCGATCGGACAATCCCAAGAACGATGAGGAGGAAGACGTTCAGACTGAGCTTTATCAAACACATCGGCAAATGAAGCATACTGAGGAGGGAGTCCCGGGGAGGAAGATGAGATGGAAGATCGCTGTACTTTAAGAGGAATAACTTGAGAGAGACAACGATGATGACATTCAGACCCCCAAGACGTAACTTGAGGGGTGCGCCAGTCAATCTGGGGAGAGTGACACTGAAGCCATGGAAGGCCTAAGACAATCGGACTTGTCGTAACTGGAAGAATTAAAAACGAAATTTCTTCATGGTGTAGTACACCAATCTGAAGGGTTACTGGAGACGTACTCTGGGTGATGAGACCATTGATGAGGCGTGATCCATCTATAGCCGTCACAGTAATGGGTGTTTTTAAAGTGATCACTGGTAGGGACCATTGATTCACTAGTGATTTAGAAATGAAATTTCCTGCTGCTCCGGAATCAATCAATGCCTGTGACTCAAAGGATTTGGTAGCAAAGGAAATCGTAACATCAAAAGCGCAGACTTTAGATTTCATAGACAATGGAGAGGACTCCAGGGACCCTAACTTCACCTCTCCAGAACTAGTTAGGGCCTGGCATTTCCCGATCTCTTAGGGCAAGAGCTGAGCATATGCGTGGAATCAGCACAATAGATACAGAGTCTATTCTTTACTCTTCGTTTCCTCTCCTCTGAAGATAATTTGGAACGTCCTATCTCCATGGGAATCACAGAGGATGGAGCTGGACGAAATTGAGGGTTTAAACGAAGAGGTGCTTTGACAGCTGTTGTTTTCTCAGACTCTCTTTCACGAAATCTCATATCTACACGATGGCAAAGAGAGATCAAATCTTCTAGTGACGAAGGAAGCTCTTGGGTAGTCAGTGCATCTTTAATTTTATCGGAGAGCCCCTGCCAGAAGGCGGCAACTAATGCTTCAGTGTTCCACTGAAGTTCAGAGGCTAAGATCCTAAATTGAATGACATACTGTCCTACTGTATGGGAGCCTTGTCGCAAACGAAGAATGCTGGAAGCAGCGGAGGTCACACGACCTGGTTCATCGAACACACTTTGTAACGTGGAAATGAATTTGGCACTATCTTGTAGAATTGGATCGTTTCTTTCCCACAGGGGGGAGGCCCAAGCCAGGGCTTGTCCCGAAAACAATGAGATAAGATAGGCCACTCTGGAACGATGGGTAGAAAAATTTTGAGGTTGGAGTTCAAAATGGACTGAACATTGGTTAAGGAAACCTCTACAAGTTTTGGGGTCCCCGTCATATTTTGACGGAGTAGGCAGGTGAAGCGTAGGAGCTGTAGACACCTGGGATGGCACTGGGGAAACGGAGGAAAGCACAGGAGCTTCAATATTAGCTGTAACAGTCTGTCCAGATGTTCCTTGGGAGGTTAATGATTGGTAACATTGAAGTAACAGCTGTTGGCGAGCATCCTGTTGCTCCACACGGCTGACCAGATGCTGCAGCATCTCTTTAGCGGTAGGTTCCGTATCTGGGTCTGTCATGGCCTGATCTTACTGTCACGGGCACTAGGAGTCTTTACCCAGGGATCACCAGGTGATAGGCTTACCAGAGCAGTATAGGTGGTAATATGGTACTCTGGTAGCAGGGTGATCACGGAACAGGAAATAGCAGATGATGAGATGCTCAGGAAAGTCTATGACTAGCAGCACTGGCAATATGGAGGTAGTAATACACGAGGAACTGTATGGACAAAGGACACGTGAAGGTAGTCAGTGGTCTGCGGTAGCAAGTTGTACCACTGCTATAGTGAGGAGGAATGTCCAACAGAAACGAGGAGGTGATGAGAGTCAGCGGTCTGCGGATAGCAAGTTGTACCGCTGTCTGAGTGAAGGAATGGAATCCAAGTGGAGGTATCCAGGGAGTCAGTGGTCTGCGTTAGCAAGTTGTACCACTGCTATGTGAGAGGATACTGGAGCAGGTGAAACTGGAAACAGGGGTCAGTGGTCTGCGGCTAGCGAGTTGTACCACTGAATATATATGTGAGGAGGTGCACGGGGAGAGACTGCAACACAATATATACACGGGCACCTTGACTTTGATCCACAGTAATATGCACAATATAAATGTATAAATGACTGAACAACACTGCCAATATAGAAAGTCTCTTGAAGTAATCCAGCATGAGATAACACAGTCAATGATGGCAATAGACTCAGCGGATAGTACACTCCAGAGGAGAACCAACACAGTCCAGCAAGGTATGCAATACACAGTACAGTCAATGGGAAGTATGCATACCGTGGTTCAGGAGAAGGCAGTCAGACAGAAGTGCAGAGATACCTGAACGGCAGGAGGCCGGCAGGATGCAAAGTCCCTGGATGGGTGAAGCGGTGGTCTAGCAGGTGCAGCGCACAGGTAGGTAGACCAGCAGGGAACCCAGGAAGGCGTGGAGAGCGGATCAGCAGTAGATGGATGCGTAGCGCTGAGAAGTAACAGCAGCGGGTCTCTGCGGGAACACGGAGGTAGCCAATAGCAACCAGCAGGTGCAGTAACGATGGGACACCAGAGCAGAGTTGAACTGGAACAGTTGATCACGGAGAGTAGCGGGTAGCAATAGTGGCAGCAGACTCAAGGAAACACGGGAGAGTTGACCAGGACTGAAGACTGAAGCGCACAGAGGCGGCGGATAGGAATCAGCTAAACAGTCACGATGAAACACAGACGGGTTGCAGGTTGAAGACTGTAGTGCACGGAGGCAGCGGATAGGAATCAGCCAGCAGTCACGATGATGAAACACAGACGGGTTGCAGGTTGAAGACTGTAGTGCACGGAGGCAGCGGATAGGAATCAGCCAGCAGTCACGATGATGAAACACAGACGAGTTGCAGGTTGAAGCCTGTAGTGCACGGAGGCAGCGGATAGGAATCAGCTGGCAGTCACAATCATGAACAGGTGAGTGGATGTGAATGAAAGACTGTAGTGCACGGAGGCAGCGGATAGGCATCAGCTAACAGTCCCAATGATACAAGGTAGAGTTGAAGTGGCTAGAAGACTGTAGTGCACGGAGGCAGCGGATAGGAATCAGCTCACAGTCACGATGATACAGTAGATGGTAGAAGTGGTATGGGAACCACAGTAGTAGAAGTGGTTTGGAAACCACAGAGGTAGAAGTGGTTTGGAAACCACAGGAATCAGCTGGGCTGAATAAACGAGGAAACACAGGAACACCTTCAGAGACTCATGGGGAATGAGACTCCAAGATCAGGCAATGTGGTGATGACCACAGGTGCTTAATATAGGGAGGTTGCCTGATCTGCCAATTAAGTTAAAGGAACATACACTGGAGGTATAGAAAGGGCTGCGCATGCGCAGTCCCTCAGGATGGAGGACGGCCACGGTTCCTAAATGTCCGGGAAGAAGCACTCACAGTCCGGTGAGTGACATCTGCATTGTTTGGAGTGAATTTCAGTCTTTTACGCACTCTCTTCTCTTACTGCCTTAGAGATACATCAGAGGCATCACTTGGCCTGCCATGGGCAATGTTCCCTCTGAATAGATCAAGGAAAACGTTTAAAGGTCCATCTAATGAGTCCGCCACTCAGATTCAGGGTTTTCTAGCAACTTAAATTTTTAACACCGTCAGTTCAAATTGCTCATTTTATAGGGAATAGTGGCCGTGGGTCATATTTTCTGATATATTTCTAAAACATATACAAACATACATTTGCAAATGTGTGCAACAAAGACTTTTGCATTTTTATCTACAGTAGAAATGGCAGATCTGTTGCTGGCTATAGCAGTGTGCTGGGGGAAAAAATGTTGTGTGTATGTTCCTTGCAGGATAACCCCACCCTTTCAGCACCTGTTATGGCCTATAAATTGATTTGAGCAGCTTCCACTTTTGTATTTGTCTGAGAGGCATGTTGGTGTCAGTAGCTGAGGGGGAGTGCTGACATTGGATTGCTATTTGGAGGCTTCTGGGGTACCTCTTTGGTAAGTTAGCTCTCAATTTAAAAACACATATGTATGGCCCAAATATAGGGACTCTCATTGTTTAGAGTAGGACCATCCTATTAGCAAAAGCGCCTTGGCGTGGCAGGATGGCTTAAACATACATTTGCAAATGTGTGCAACAAAGACTTTTGCATTTTTATCTACAGTAGAAATGGCAGATCTGTTGCTGGCTATAGCAGTGTGCTGGGGGAAAAAATGTTGTGTGTATGTTCCTTGCAGGATAACCCCACCCTTTCAGCACCTGTTATGGCCTATAAATTGATTTGAGCAGCTTCCACTTTTGTATTTGTCTGAGAGGCATGTTGGTGTCAGTAGCTGAGGGGGAGTGCTGACATTGGATTGCTATTTGGAGGCTTCTGGGGTACCTCTTTGGTAAGTTAGCTCTCAATTTAAAAACACATATGTATGGCCCAAATATAGGGACTCTCATTGTTTAGAGTAGGACCATCCTATTAGCAAAAGCGCCTTGGCGTGGCAGGATGGCTTAAACATACATTTGCAAATGTGTGCAACAAAGACTTTTGCATTTTTATCTACAGTAGAAATGGCAGATCTGTTGCTGGCTATAGCAGTGTGCTGGGGGAAAAAATGTTGTGTGTATGTTCCTTGCAGGATAACCCCACCCTTTCAGCACCTGTTATGGCCTATAAATTGATTTGAGCAGCTTCCACTTTTGTATTTGTCTGAGAGGCATGTTGGTGTCAGTAGCTGAGGGGGAGTGCTGACATTGGATTGCTATTTGGAGGCTTCTGGGGTACCTCTTTGGTAAGTTAGCTCTCAATTTAAAAACACATATGTATGGCCCAAATATAGGGACTCTCATTGTTTAGAGTAGGACCATCCTATTAGCAAAAGCGCCTTGGCGTGGCAGGATGGCTTAAACATACATTTGCAAATGTGTGCAACAAAGACTTTTGCATTTTTATCTACAGTAGAAATGGCAGATCTGTTGCTGGCTATAGCAGTGTGCTGGGGGAAAAAATGTTGTGTGTATGTTCCTTGCAGGATAACCCCACCCTTTCAGCACCTGTTATGGCCTATAAATTGATTTGAGCAGCTTCCACTTTTGTATTTGTCTGAGAGGCATGTTGGTGTCAGTAGCTGAGGGGGAGTGCTGACATTGGATTGCTATTTGGAGGCTTCTGGGGTACCTCTTTGGTAAGTTAGCTCTCAATTTAAAAACACATATGTATGGCCCAAATATAGGGACTCTCATTGTTTAGAGTAGGACCATCCTATTAGCAAAAGCGCCTTGGCGTGGCAGGATGGCTTAAACATACATTTGCAAATGTGTGCAACAAAGACTTTTGCATTTTTATCTACAGTAGAAATGGCAGATCTGTTGCTGGCTATAGCAGTGTGCTGGGGGAAAAAATGTTGTGTGTATGTTCCTTGCAGGATAACCCCACCCTTTCAGCACCTGTTATGGCCTATAAATTGATTTGAGCAGCTTCCACTTTTGTATTTGTCTGAGAGGCATGTTGGTGTCAGTAGCTGAGGGGGAGTGCTGACATTGGATTGCTATTTGGAGGCTTCTGGGGTACCTCTTTGGTAAGTTAGCTCTCAATTTAAAAACACATATGTATGGCCCAAATATAGGGACTCTCATTGTTTAGAGTAGGACCATCCTATTAGCAAAAGCGCCTTGGCGTGGCAGGATGGCTTAAACATACATTTGCAAATGTGTGCAACAAAGACTTTTGCATTTTTATCTACAGTAGAAATGGCAGATCTGTTGCTGGCTATAGCAGTGTGCTGGGGGAAAAAATGTTGTGTGTATATTTCTAAAACATGCAATAAATCTGGCACAGCAACCTGAACAGAGCAGTGCATGCTGGGACTGGTTGTTCCACAACAGCCGGAGCTGGAGAGTCACAGGTTGACTAAATTACGCCATCAGCTAAACTGCTTTGCACCATGCAAAATAACGATAGTGAAACACATAAAATATAGACAATAGTAAACAATAAATACAAATTATAACTTTAAGAAAATGTAGACTATTTTGCAACATGACGGCTGCAACTATGCCTTTAATGTAAATGAATTTATGAAAACGAGTAAGTAAGTAAATAGATGAGGTTAATTCATTCAAACAGTAAGTGGGGAGCACTGGACCCAGGCATTGTCTCCCTGATGAAATGGGTTTATTATGTGTCCGTGAGGGACGAAATAGATTTCCCCTATACATCAGATTAATGAGATTAACAATTCAATTTGAAGGTTATTCCTTCTCTAAAATGCTTCCATTAAAAATGCTGCATCGCCACCTTGTGGCAGAATAAAGCTCCTACAGGCAAATTATAACATTTGTTAAGATGCTAGCAGCCTGTAAGATATATTATTACATTGGCGTTAGTCTGTTATAATGTCACCTAGAGCCGTGTAGGGAATAGTGTCTGTGGATCGGTGTGGATAGACACTATAAAGATGAGGACCACAAAGAGCTACGCCTCCAATGATGATGGATGCTTCTACGTGACCTTGGTATCCTAGAAGAGAAATATATGAAACAGTGATTAGTGTAAATGTATCCTTATATCCTGCCAGCCTTTCATTCTAAGACGCTTGTTTACAGGTCAGCTCTAATAAGATACTTCATCCTAACAGTAATATTTCCTTTTAGGAATCATGGAAGTAAACGGCCTGATGTGCGGAAAATGTGCATGTTTGTACTGGAGGGAAATATAGGGCAGGTGCAGATCAAGGGCAGTGAAGGACGTGGTCCGGTCCGGTTGCACAGAACCCTTCCCCGACTCGAACCGCATCAGTTCTGTGGTTTACTTTCTATGCACCTCCCAATTAGCGCCTACCATGGATGCAGAGGATGCGGCTGCTATGTGGGGAGGAAGTTCCGGCAATGCCAATGCCCCCCACCTCCAGGTCCCTTACAACACCCGCTGAGGATACCGGTGAAAAGAGCAGAGCAGATTCCTCTTCTGAGCTGCTCATGCACACTCATCAGAGCAGAGCGGGAGCCTCAGTGGTGACAGCAGTGGTCGGGGCCTTACCCAATCTTTACCTGATGGGGCTTAGCCATGAGCTTGACGGTGATGCAGTGTGAGCCAGTTTGTGCCATGTAAATTGCTTTATTACGCTCTGCACATGTTTAGAAAGAGACTGCAGGACGGCGCTCATCCGACACGCTTGGGGATCAGGGGTACCCTTAGGTGGGGTTTCCAGTTACCCAGACACCCCCCTTTCTCTAATCATGGAACATCTCGGTCAGTATGTATATTAAACTTACTATAACACATTGGGCCTGAGTCATTATGGAGAGCAAAGCGAAATAAAAGGAGTAAGTTTGCTCCTGGACAAACCATATTACAATACAAGGATTGCAAATGAGTTTATTATTTTGCACATAAGGACAATACCGGCTGTTTTTTCATCTAGCACACAAATATTTCATAGCTTTATTTTTACACTGAAATTTAAAATTTATCTAGGACATGTCCTACCCCAACTATAAATCTGTCCCTACATTTTAAATTTACAATTTACCTCCCCCTCCAATGCAACATGGTGCAAAGTTACTCCTTTGTTATGCTTTACTTTCCTTAATGACACAGGCCCATTGTTTGCAGTTTAGGCCTCAACAAAATGGCCACTTTTGCCTCTAGTGTATTATTTTTACAGTTTTGTATTTAGTGCTCTAGTGTTTGTCTGACATATAGAAAATGCAGAAAGTAAATGACCAGTTCTCATCTTCTGATGTGCAGCACTGGGTAAGTAACTTTAACAATAATTTTAATAGTTTTTTTATTTTAATTGGCTGTGAGTGGAGATTTATATTAGTTTTGTAGAGTAACATTCATTTGGTAAGATGGTCAGATATATGTAAAGCAGTGTTCAAAATATGTACAACTACTTTATGTCTCATTTTTTTATGTAAGATTTTATTACATTTATGGACATTTTACAGTTGTAATTTCAGTTTTCATATCTGACTACAGCACTACTGTCTAATTTCTGTTTTGTATGCAATTCTGAATTGTTTTGCTACGCTGAAAGTATGGACACTGCTTAGTATCACTTCTCTTTATGTCATTTCCGTGCTATACATATAAACACTGCACAGTACCACGTCTATTTATGTACATACGGAAACTGCATAGTAACACTTCTATTTATGATACTGCATTGCTGTACATATGGGCACTGCACAGTACCACTTCTCTTTATGATATTTCATTGCTGTACATATGGACACTGCACAGTACTACTTCTATTTATGATACTTCATTGCTGTACATATTGGCACTACACAGTACCACTTCTCTTTATGTCATTTCATGCTGTACATATGAACACCGCACAGCACTACTTCTATTTATGTCATGTCCGTGTTGTACATATGGGCACTACACAGTACCACTTCTCTTTATGATATTTCATTGCTATACATATGGACACTGCACAGTACTACTTCTATTTCTGTAATTTCATGCTGTACATGTGAACACTGCACAGTACCACTTCTCTATATGTCATGTTCATGATGTACATATGGACACTGCACAGTACTACTTCTCTATATGTCATGTTCATGCTGTACATATGAACACTGCACAGTACTACATCTCTATATGTCATTTCATGCTGTACATATGAACACTGCACAGTACCACTTCTCTTTATGATATTTCATTGCTATACATATGGACACTGCACAGTACTACTTCTATTTATGTCATTTCATGCTGTACATATGAACACTGCACAGTACCACTTCTCTATATGTCATGTTCATGCTGTACATATGGACACTGCACAGTACTACTTCTCTATATGTCATTTCATACTGTACGTATGAACACTGCACAGTACCACTTCTCTTTATGTCATTCTCATACTGTACATTTGTGAAAATCTCTGCTGCGCATGCACCACCAAAAGTCTGGTGGCAGCCATGTTTTTTTAATCAAAAAATATTAAAATAAGTTAGAATTATCGGGGTTTCATTAAATTTTCTTGATCAGGGTAAAATTCCTGAAAACCAGGAATAAAACCGACAAGTGGAGAAACACCTCTCAGTAGCTGCTTCTGCACCAGTTATTAGATTATGTTTGTCCCTCCCTTACTGGTTATAGCAGTGTGCTGGGGGGTATTTCTCTGTGTTTGCTCCTTGCTGGATAACTTCGCCCTTTCAAGCACCTGCTATGAACCTAGAAACTGATTGAGCAACTTTCACTTCTGTATTACTCTGTCACTTAACCAAACTTCTTATTTACAGTCAAACAATTTCTTTACAAAAAAAAGTGTAAGTTGCCAGCTTATTGCAGCAAGTTTTTTTTTTTCTTGTTTGCTTTGTTCCAAAATCAAACATTTGGAAACCTTCTAGAAATCCTGCGTTTGCCCCAGAGAGGAGCGTTCTAATGTTGACCACGCACAGTAAAAGCATGTTTACACAACTGCGACTCACGTGGACTTGAAGAAGCACGCACATACGACTTATCTCTTGCACCTGCCCTATACGACGATGATGACGACATGCTGTACCAGGCACATATACCGTGGAGGTGACCACATCTTGAGAGTTTTCTGTTCCCTTTTTTTTTTCTTTAAATAAATTGTTTCATTTTCATCCCCTTTATCTGCTCTCTAAATTGTATTTTTCTGAGAAACTGCCTATGTTTTAGTGAAGTTTGGCTTCAACAAAATGGCAGCTTATGGATCTTTATCTTTTGGCTCTAGTGATTTAGCCGTGCTCCTCTGCACTTTCTTGGCTGCTGAAAGCGATGTGAAGCACAGGGTGATGTAACACTAACTGTACATTCATAATCATGTACGACTTTTTTTATGTCTCATTCTCTTTTTTAATATATGTTATTACATTTATATACACTGTACTTTTCTATTTCTAGTTCGTTTTTTTTGCTTTATTCTGAAATTAAGCATTTGGAGAAATCCAGGGCCTGATTCATTAAGGAAAGTAAAGCAAGAAAATGATTAACTTTGAACCGTGGCAAAACCATGTTAAGATGCAAGGGGTGCAAATTAGTTTATTATTTTGCACATACGATAAATACTGGCTGTTATTTCATGTAGCACACAAATACTTTTATTTTATTTTTGCACTGACATTTAAAGGTGATCTAGGTCATGTCCTACCCCAACTATAAATCTGTCCTCACATTTTAAATTTACCTCCCCCTCCAATGCAACATGGTTTTACCAAGGTCCAAAGTTACTCATTTTCTTGCTTTACTTTCCTTAATAAATCAGCCCCCCTGTGTTTTGCCCTTGATAATTAAATTTAAGTTAACCTCCCCTTACCCCATATAACATGATTATAAAAAACATGGAAGTTCTTCTTGATGAGCCGTGCACTGTCTCACCTGTACAGCTGCTGTTTCAGTATCCTGTTAGCGGTGCACACACGTACCTCTCATCCTGTCGACATGGCATGAAGAGTCAGGTTGGAGGACAGGAGTTGGGTCACATATTCTGCGTCGGCGGCAACTCCGGCTCCGCAGCAACTGAGTGCACATAAATAGGTGATATAGTTTCACTTTATAGTCTAGCTCCACCCACTTGACACTGACCCCTCCTATTTTGTCTTTGTCTCATCCCCAATAAAATACATAAAGCAGCAACCCCATGAAAAAAAAGATTTTTTTTTTTAAACATAAATAACTGAGGCAGGCTACAAGAAGAATCTTGGTCATTACTATTTTCCTTGTTCTGTGTCTTCAGGCTGCTAGTAATGATTTAGAGTTCTGCAGAGTTCCACAGTGTCGTGTGACTACCTTGGCAACCACAGTCATATGGCTCATGATGTTGTGAGCAGAGAGGCTTTGGAACGCCCATCTGAGCTCTGTCATCCCATGACATGCTGAGTGCCTGAGTCTGTACATGTGACAGGCAGCCATACTTGTCTGCTCTCCAAAGAGATTTTGAAAAGGAGATTGATTTGGAGGAGGGCAGCTAAGAAAAATGACTATCAGATGCTTAAAAGGTACTTCCCTTGCTATTTTAACAAATCTGTACAGTGTACACCAAGGCTGTCCAATCGGCAGCCCAGGGCAATTTGAGGAGTTTTAGGGGCCATCACTATCAGTAACAATCTCCATAGGCTCCACTTTGTGACATTTACTTATTCAGTTTTATATAATTTGTGCCACAAGCTCATGATTCTAACATAAACGTATATACTGCCCTCTTCATGTATATACTAGGACAGCACTGGTGTACACCAACGGTTATATTCTCATAAGTGGAGATTGTGAATTATGGTCAGAAAATCTGAAAAACAAAAAAAATTGTATAAATAATGATAATATTTTCTCGTTACTACCTAAACGCCAATAGAAAAATAAAACCGGGCATGAAAAATAAAATAAATTCAACGTTAAGAGTAATGTGGAAATGCATAGTGTGGAGGCAGCCATTATAGGTGTTGAGCCAAGATTCATAAGCCAATCAGTACACTAGGAACCAGTGATGTCACTGAGGAACTTCAGTGATGTCACTGACCATGTCATTAGTAGCTCTCCGGTCCACTCCAAGGATGACTCCGTCCTGTATATTCAACCACAGATTAATCAGTGAAGCAAAGTAAGGACCAGCCCCTGCTCCATTCCTTTGTCATACCTTGTATATAATCCCGGCTATGGTGGTCCCTGTCTTGCGTGCCTTCGGGGGTTTTAGACCAAGAGTTGAAGTCTCCGCTTCTAGAGTCTTGTTTCTGTGAAAGACAGTAGACGTGTAGGCTTTGCAGTAACAGATATGCTCAAAGATCCTGTGTATGGTTTAAATAAACACAGAACTATAACTTATGTAATGAAATGTTATCCGTTAGATCTTTACTTTCATGTAGTTATTTTACCTCCATACATTTGTCCCATTCCCATGTATATTTTTCTTTATTCAATCTACCTGCTTCACATATAGTTCATTTCCCAATCTCTCCTCCTTTGTCATATGTTGTATCACTCAAATGCTTATTTACGTAACTGCAAAAAAGAGTGTGAGGGGGGGAGGGTTAATATGTTGTACCGTTTAGCTGTCCTGACTAGGGGTATTCCCTGTTGGGTGCAGACTAGGATGAGTATCGTACCTCCCAACATTTAGAATCCCGAAAGCTGGACAAAACAAGCCCACTCAGTTCTGATAAAACTCCGCTCACAAATGGGTGCCTTTGGGTGAAACTCCACCCGCTTTTCTGTTAAGCCCCACCCCTTTTGCGGTCAGCGAATAAAGATGTCCCTCCAACATTGGGACCTTTGGGGGGTATGGAATATGCAATTATCGTTTATCTTTCTGTTGCCACACCCAGGAGACAGACGTCATTTTCCACACCTGACCTCTGTGTTCTTAAGAAAAAGGCCCTTAGGTGTTTATGACTTTTATCGTAGATATCCAGTATAAGAGAACAAAGACGTGTTTTAGAAGTATATCTTAAACCCTATAAAGCTTGAATTACACATACTGAAAAAGGAAAAGTCAGTCAGGGTGTAATTTTTGTAGCCGTTGCCACCAGTTTTACTTTCTGATCATTATTAGCAATGTAAACTGAACATACTGTAGGTGCAGCCATTTGTCCCAGCAGAAATCTTAGTCAAATCAACTGGTTACATGCAGAGTGTTCCTCACGTTTGCCTACTTTCAGGACCTACCCGCTGTACAGTGTTGGAACAGGCTATGATGGCGCAAATTGCCCTATCGTGACCTGCCCAGCGGGGTCTCATAGTGTAAGCCGAGTCAACTAGGTCCCACCCCTCCCTCTTTAGAAGAAGATTGGTTTGGATCAGGGAGCCTGGATGAACTCCTCGAAATCTGGGAGTTTCCCGGACGTTCCAGGAGAGTAAGCCAGTATGGTACCTGTTTATAAAATATGTTGCAAGCCAGGGGCGTATCTATGCTGGGGCTCCAAGGGTAGTGACTATCATCTGCCCCGGGGCCCCAACAATGTACGGTACAGCACGGATACAAGCAGGACTACTAAACTGTGCAAACATTTTAAAACAACTTGGTGCATCGAGGTCGAACTTGTTCCACTACACTCCCACTTTACTAAATTGGATTATAACATGCATTTTTTCCTTTTAAATACTACTTGTTAATAAATACTTATTTTGAAATCACCTGGAATAAGCTGGTAAGAAACGCTTCAACATGCACATTATCGTGCCACTGATTAATATTGGTACAGTCCCTGGAAAATAGGGGCAGGTGGCAACTATAGCAAGAACCCAAATGCGAAGGCTCTACAACCAGAGTATTTTTGGATAATTGCACAGTACCACTTCTGCCGTCAATGTGTGTCCTTACTCTGTATTGGCAACTGCACGCAGTGCTCAGTGCCACTTCTCTTATTCAGTATGCTGAGTTTAGTTTTTATTCATGGATGCCACAATAGGGGGGAGCGATCCTTAGTTTCTGGACTCTTGTGTGTAAAACAAGATTGCAGCCATGCAGACCTAGAAACATTGTAGCAGGATACGCTGCTTTAATTCGGGGTAATTCAAAATAAGTTTTACAGTATTGTTTAACTTTGTAATTTGCATTGTGAGTATCAAAGGTTAACATCCATGTATACTGAGGTTATTTACATAGAAAATGGCTCCTCCATGAAAGTGAAACCTTCGTTACAGCAATAAAGACTTGTTAGACCACATGGTGCATTTATGACATTACCCAATAAAATATAATGTGAATAATGTACCCTTTACTATAAAATATAAGGATATTAGAAACCAACGAGCAGCGTTATGTGGTATTTAGCCAGGTGAAGAAACTCTGAGATGATTTCTGGTGAGGACTTTATTGACAGTAAGGTGCTACACTCTGTTTGGTTTGGTGTGATCCCAGGGCAGCAGACAGGGTGCCCCAGGGGAGCGGGAGATTTGGCCAGAGTGAGGGTGTCATGAAAGAGGAGGCCAGAACGAGGGTGTCAGGGAAGAGGATACATAGGGGTGTGATCCCAGGGCAGCAGACAGGGTGCCCCAGGAGAGCAGGCCAGAGCGAGGGTGTCAGGGAAGAGGATACAAAGGGGTGTGATCCCAGGGGAGCAGAGAGCGTGCCCCAGGGGAGCGGGAGATTGGGAGAGGAGGCCAGAACGAGGGTGTCAGGGAAGAGGATACAAAGAGGTGTGATACCAGGGCAGCAGACAGGGTGCCCCAGGGGAGCGGGAGAGGAGGCCAGAGCGAGGGTGTCAGGGAAGAGGATACAAAGGGGTGTGATCCCAGGGCAGCAGACAGGGTGCCCCAGGAGAGCAGGAGAGGAGGCCAGAGCGAGGGTGTCAGGGAAGAGGATACAAAGGGGTGTGATCCCTGGGTAGCAGAGAGCGTGCCCCTGGGTAGCGGGAGATTTGGCCAGAGCGAAGGTGTCATGGGAGAGGAGGCAAGAACGAGGGTGTCAGGGGAGAGGATACAAAGGGGTGTGATCCCAGGGCAGCAGACAGGGTGCCCCAGGGGAGCGGGAGATTGGGAGAGGAGGCCAGAACGAGGGTGTCAGGGGAGAGGATACAAAAGGGGTGTGAACCCAGGGCAGCAGACAGGGTGCCCCAGGAGAGCAGGCCAGAGCGAGGGTGTCAGGGAAGAGGATGTAAAGGGGTGTGATCCCAGGGCAGCAGACAGGGTGCCCCAGGGGAGCGGGAGAGGAGGCCAGAGCGAGGGTGTCAGGGGAGAGGATACAAAGGGGTGTGATCCCAGGGCAGCAGACAGGGTGCCCCAGTAGAGCAGGAGAGGAGGCCAGAGCGAGGGTGTCAGGGAAGAGGATACAAAGGGGTGTGATCCCAGGGCAGCAGACAGGGTGCCCCAGGGGAGCGGGAGAGGAGGCCAGAGCGAGGGTGTCAAGGGAGAGGATACAAAGGGGTGTGATCCCAGGGCAGCAGACAGGGTGCCCCAGGAGAGCAGGCCAGAGCGAGGGTGTAGGGGAAGAGGATACAAAGGGGTGTGATCCCAGGGGAGCAGAGAGCGTGCCCCAGGGGAGTGGGAGATTGGGAGAGGAGGCCAGAACGAGGGTGTCAGGGAAGAGGATACAAAGGGGTGTGATCCCAGGGCAGCAGACAGGGTGCCCCAGGGGAGCGGGAGAGGAGGCCAGAGCGAGGGTGTCAGGGAAGAGGATACAAAGGGGTGTGATCCCAGGGCAGCAGACAGGGTGCCCCAGAAGAGCAGGAGAGGAGGCCAGAGCGAGGGTGTCAGGGAAGAGGATACAAAGGGGTGTGATCCCTGGGTAGCAGAGAGCGTGCCCCAGGGGAGCGGGAGATTTGGCCAGAGCAAAGGTGTCATGGGAGAGGAGGCAAGAACGAGGGTTTCAGGGGAGAGGATACAAAGGGGTGTGATCCAAGGGCAGCAGACAGGGTGCCCCAGGGGAGTGGGAGAGGAAGCCAGAGCGAGGGTGTCAGGGAAGAGGATGTAAAGGGGTGTGAACCCAGGGCAGCAGTCAGGGTGCCCCAGGAGATCAGGCCAGAGCGAGGGTGTCAGGGGTGAGGATACAAAGGGGTGTGCTCCCAGGGCAACAGACAGGGTGACCCAGGGAAGCGGGAGAGGAGGCCAGAGCGAGGGTGTCAGGGGAGAGGATACAAAGGGGTGTGAACCCAGGGCAGCAGACAGGGTGCCCCAGGAGAGCAGGCCAGAGCGAGGGTGTCAGGGAAGAGGATACAAAGGGGTGTGATCCCAGGGGAACAGAGAGGGTGCCCAAGGGGAGCGGGAGATGGGGCCAGAGCGAGGGTGTCAGGGAAGAGGATGTAAAGGGGTGTGATCCCAGGGCAGCAGACAGGGTGCCCCAGGGGAGCGGGAGAGGAGGCCAGAGCGAGGGTGTCAGGGGAGAGGATACAAAGGGGTGTGATCCCAGGGCAGCAGTCAGGGTGCCCCAGGAGATCAGGCCAGAGCGAGGGTGTCAGGGGTGAGGATACAAAGGGGTGTGCTCCCAGGGCAGCAGACAGGGTGCCCCAGGAGAGCAGGCCAGAGCGAGGGTGTCAGGGAAGAGGATACAAAGGGGTGTGATCCCAGGGGAACAGAGAGGGTGCCCAAGGGGAGCGGGAGATGGGGCCAGAGCGAGGGTGTCAGGGAAGAGGATGTAAAGGGGTGTGATCCCAGGGCAGCAGACAGGGTGACCCAGGGGAGCGGGAGAGGAGGCCAGAGCGAGGGTGTCAGGGGAGAGGATACAAAGGGGTGTGATCTCAGGGCAGCAGACAGGGTGCCCCAGGGGAGCGGGAGAGGAGGCCAGAGCGAGGGTGTCAGGGAAGAGGATACAAAGTGGTGTGATCCCAGGGGAGCAGAGAGCGTGCCCCAGGGGAGCGGGAGACTGGGAGAGGAGGCCAGAACGAGGGTGTCAGGAAAGAGGATACAAAGGGGTGTGATCCCAGGGCAGCAGACAGGGTGCCCCAGGGGAGCGGGAGAGGAGGCCAGAGCGAGGGTGTCAGGGAAGAGGATACAAAGGGGTGTGATCCCAGGGCAGCAGACAGGGTGCCCCAGGAGAGCAGGAGAGGAGGCCAGAGCGAGGGTGTCAGGGAAGAGGATACAAAGGGGTGTGATCCCAGGGCAGCAGACAGGGTGCCCCAGGGGAGCGGGAGAGGAGGCCAGAGCGAGGGTGTCAAGGGAGAGGATACAAAGGGGTGTGATCCCAGGGCAGCAGACAGGTTGCCCCAGGAGAGCAGGAGAGGAGGCCAGAGCGAGGGTGTCAGGGAAGAGGATACAAAGGGGTGTGATCCCAGGGCAGCAGACAGGGTGCCCCAGGGGAGCGGGAGAGGAGGCCAGAGCGAGGGTGTCAAGGGAGAGGATACAAAGGGGTGTGATCCGAGGGCAGCAGACAGGGTGCCCCAGGAGAGCAGGCCAGAGCGAGGGTGTCAGGGAAGAGGATACAAAGGGGTGTGATCCCAGGGGAGCAGAGAGCGTGCCCCAGGGGAGCGGGAGATTGGGAGAGGACACCAGAACGAGGGTGTCAGGGAAGAGGATACAAAGGGGTGTGATCCCAGGGCAGCAGACAGGGTGCCCCAGGGGAGCGGGAGAGGAGGCCAGAGCGAGGGTGTCAGGGAAGAGGATACAAAGGGGTGTGATCCCAGGGCAGCAGACAGGGTGCCCCAGGAGAGCAGGAGAGTAGGCCAGAGCGAGGGTGTCAGGGAAGAGGATACAAAGGGGTGTGATCCCTGGGTAGCAGAGAGGGTGCCCCAGGGGAGCGGGAGATTTGGCCAGAGCAAAGGTGTCATGGGAGAGGAGGCAAGAACGAGGGTGTCAGGGGAGAGGATACAAAGGGGTGTGATCCAAGGGCAGCAGACAGGGTGCCCCAGGGGAGTGGGAGAGGAGGCCAGAGCGAGGGTGTCAGGGGAGAGGATACAAAAGGGGTGTGATCCCAGGGCAGCAGACATGGTGCCCCAGGAGAGCAGGCCAGAGCGAGGGTGTCAGGGAAGAGGATACAAAGGGGTGTGATCTCAGGGGAGCAGAGAGGATGCCTCAGGGGAGCGGGAGATGCGGCCAGCGCGAGGGTGTCAGGGAAGAGGATGTAAAGGGGTGTGATCCCAGGGCAGCAGACAGGGTGCCCCAGGGGAGCGGGAGAGGAGGCCAGAGCGAGGGTGTCAGGGGAGAGGATACAAAGGGGTGTGATCCCAGGGCAGCAGTCAGGGTGCCCCAGGAGATCAGGCCAGAGCGAGGGTGTCAGGGGTGAGGATACAAAGGGGTGTGCTCCCAGGGCAGCAGACAGGGTGACCCAGGGGAGCGGGAGAGGAGGCCAGAGCGAGGGTGTCAGGGGAGAGGATACAAAGGGGTGTGAACCCAGGGCAGCAGACAGGGTGCCCCAGGAGAGCAGGCCAGAGCGAGGGTGTCAGGGAAGAGGATACAACGGGGTGTGATCCCAGGGGAACAGAGAGGGTGCCCAAGGGGAGCGGGAGATGGGGCCAGAGCGAGGGTGTCAGGGAAGAGGATGTAAAGGGGTGTGATCCCAGGGCAGCAGACAGGGTGCCCCAGGGGAGCGGGAGAGGAGGCCAGAGCGAGGGTGTCAGGGGAGAGGATACAAAGGGGTGTGATCCCAGGGCAGCAGTCAGGGTGCCCCAGGAGATCAGGCCAAAGCGAGGGTGTCAGGGGTGAGGATACAAAGGGGTGTGCTCCCAGTGCAGCAGACAGGGTGACCCAGGGGAGCGGGAGAGGAGGCCAGAGCGAGGGTGTCAGGGGAGAGGATACAAAGGGGTGTGATCTCAGGGCAGCAGACAGGGTGCCCCAGGGGGGCGGGAGAGGAGGCCAGAGCAAGGGTGTCAGGGAAGAGGATACAAAGGGGTGTGATCCCAGGGGAGCAGAGAGCGTGCCCCAGGGGAGCGGGAGACTGGGAGAGGAGGCCAGAACGAGGGTGTCAGGGAAGAGGATACAAAGGGGTGTGATCCCAGGGCAGCAGACAGGGTGCCCCAGGGGAGCGGGAGAGGAGGCCAGAGCGAGGATGTCAGGGAAGAGGATACAAAGGGGTGTGATCCCAGGGCAGCAGACAGGGTGCCCCAGGAGAGCAGGAGAGGAGGCCAGAGCGATTGTGTCAGGGAAGAGGATACAAAGGGGTGTGATCCCAGGGCAGCAGACAGGGTGCCCCAGGGGAGCGGGAGAGGAGGCCAGAGCGAGGGTGTCAAGGGAGAGGATACAAAGGGGTGTGATCCCAGGGCAGCAGACAGGGTGCCCCAGGAGAGCAGGCCAGAGCGATGGTGTCAGGGAAGAGGATACAAAGGGGTGTGATCCCAGGGGAGCAGAGAGCGTGCCCCAGGGGAGCGGGAGATTGGGAGAGGAGGCCAGAACGAGGGTGTCAGGGAAGAGGATACAAAGGGGTGTGATCCCAGGGCAGCAGACAGGGTGCCCCAGGGGAGCGGGAGAGGAGGCCAGAGCGAGGGTGTCAGGGAAGAGGATACAAAGGGGTGTGATCCCAGGGCAGCAGACAGGGTGCCCCAGGAGAGCAGGAGAGGAGGCCAGAGCGAGGCTGTCAGGGAAGAGGATACAAAGGGGTGTGATCCCTGGGTAGCAGCGAGCGTGCCCCAGGGGAGCGGGAGATTTGGCCAGAGCAAAGGTGTCATGGGAGAGGAGGCAAGAACGAGGGTGTCAGGGGAGAGGATACAAAGGGATATGATCCCAGGGCAGCAGACAGGGTGCCCCAGGGGAGTGGGAGAGGAGGCCAGAGCGAGGGTGTCAGGGGAGAGGATACAAAAGGGGTGTGATCCCAGGGCAGCAGACAGGGTGCCCCAGGGGAGTGGGAGAGGAGGCCAGAGCAAGGGTGTCAGGGAAGAGGATGTAAAGGGGTTTGAACCCAGGGCAGCAGTCAGGGTGCCCCAGGAGATCAGGCCAGAGCGAGGGTGTCAGGGGTGAGGATACAAAGGGGTGTGCTCCCAGGGCAGCAGACAGGGTGACCCACGGGAGCGGGAGAGGAGGCCAGAGCGAGGGTGTCAGGGGAGAGGATACAAAGGGGTGTGAACCCAGGGCAGCAGACAGGGTGCCCCAGGAGAGCAGGCCAGAGCGAGGGTGTCAGGGAAGAGGATAGAAAGGGGTGTGATCCCAGGGGAACAGAGAGGGTGCCCAAGGGGAGCGGGAGATGGGGCCAGAGCGAGGGTGTCAGGGAAGAGGATATAAAGGGGTGTGATCCCAGGGCAGCAGACAGGGTGCCCCAGGGGAGCGGGAGAGGAGGCCAGAGCGATGGTGTCAGGGGAGAGGATACAAAGGGGTGTGATCCCAGGGCAGCAGTCAGGGTGCCCCAGGAGATCAGGCCAAAGCGAGGGTGTCAGGGGTGAGGATACAAAGGGGTGTGCTCCCAGTGCAGCAGACAGGGTGACCCAGGGGAGTGGGAGAGGAGGCCAGAGCGAGGGTGTCAGGGGAGAGGATACAAAGGGGTGTGATCTCAGGGCAGCAGACAGGGTGCCCCAGGGGAGCGGGAGAGGAGGCCAGAGCGAGGGTGTCAGGGAAGAGGATACAAAGGGGTGTGATCCCAGGGGAGCAGAGAGCGTGCCCCAGGGGAGCGGGAGACTGGGAGAGGAGGCCAGAACGAGGGTGTCAGGAAAGAGGATACAAAGGGGTGTGATCCCAGGGCAGCAGACAGGGTGCCCCAGGGGAGCGGGAGAGGAGGCCAGAGCGAGGGTGTCAGGGAAGAGGATACAAAGGGGTGTTATCCCAGGGCAGCAGACAGGGTGCCCCAGGAGAGCAGGAGAGGAGGCCAGAGCGAGGGTGTCAGGGAAGAGGATACAAAGGGGTGTGATCCCAGGGCAGCAGACAGGGTGCCCCAGGGGAGCGGGAGAGGAGGCCAGAGCGAGGGTGTCAAGGGAAAGGATACAAAGGGGTGTGATCCCAGGGCAGCAGACAGGGTGTCCCAGGAGAGCAGGCCAGAGCGAGGGTGTCAGGGAAGAGGATACAAAGGGGTGTGATCCCAGGGGAGCAGAGAGCGTGCCCCAGGGGAGCGGGAGATTGGGAGAGGACGCCAGAACGAGGGTGTCAGGGAAGAGGATACAAAGGGGTGTGATCCCAGGGCAGCAGACAGGGTGCCCCAGGGGAGCGGGAGAGAAGGCCAGAGCGAGGGTGTCAGGGAAGAGGATACAAAGGGGTGTGATCCCAGGGCAGCAGACAGGGTGCCCCAGGAGAGCAGGAGAGGAGGCAAGAGCGAGGGTGTCAGGGAAGAGGATACAAAGGGGTGTGATCCCTGGGTAGCAGAGAGCGTGCCCCAGGGGAGTGGGAGATTTGGCCAGAGCAAAGGTGTCATGGGAGAGGAGGCAAGAACGAGGGTGTCAGGGGAGAGGATACAAAGGGGTGTGATCCAAGGGCAGCAGACAGGGTGCCCCAGGGGAGTGGGAGAGGAGGCCAGAGCGAGGGTGTCAGGGGAGAGGGTACAAAAGGGGTGTGATCCCAGGGCAGCAGACATGGTGCCCCAGGAGAGCAGGCCAGAGCGAGGGTGTCAGGGAAGAGGATACAAAGGGGTGTGATCTCAGGGGAGCAGAGAGGATGCCCCAGGGGAGCGGGAGATGCGGCCAGCGCGAGGGTGTCAGGGAAGAGGATGTAAAGGGGTGTGATCCCAGGGCAGCAGACAGGGTGCCCCAGGGGAGCGGGAGAGGAGGCCAGAGCGAGGGTGTCAGGGGAGAGGATACAAAGGGGTGTGATCCCAGGGCAGCAGTCAGGGTGCCCCAGGAGATCAGGCCAGAGCGAGGGTGTCAGGGGTGAGGATACAAAGGGGTGTGCTCCCAGGGCAGCAGACAGGGTGACCCAGGGGAGCGGGAGAGGAGGCCAGAGCGAGGGTGTCAGGGGAGAGGATACAAAGGGGTGTGAACCCAGGGCAGCAGACAGGGTGCCCCAGGAGAGCAGGCCAGAGCGAGGGTGTCAGGGAAGAGGATACAAAGGGGTGTGATCCCAGGGGAACAGAGAGGGTGCCCAAGGGGAGCGGGAGATGGGGCCAGAGCGAGGGTGTCAGGGAAGAGGATGTAAAGGGGTGTGATCCCAGGGCAGCAGACAGGGTGCCCCAGGGGAGCGGGAGAGGAGGCCAGAGCGAGGGTGTCAGGGAAGAGGATACAAAGGGGTGTGATCCCTGGGTAGCAGAGAGCGTGCCCCAGGGGAGTGGGAGATTTGGCCAGAGCAAAGGTGTCATGGGAGAGGAGACAAGAACGAGGGTGTCAGGGGAGAGGATACAAAGGGGTGTGATCCAAGGGCAGCAGACAGGGTGCCCCAGGGGAGTGGGAGAGGAGGCCAGAGCGAGGGTGTCAGGGGAGAGGGTACAAAAGGGGTGTGATCCCAGGGCAGCAGACATGGTGCCCCAGGAGAGCAGGCCAGAGCGAGGGTGTCAGGGAAGAGGATACAAAGGGGTGTGATCTCAGGGGAGCAGAGAGGATGCCCCAGGGGAGCGGGAGATGCGGCCAGCGCGAGGGTGTCAGGGAAGAGGATGTAAAGGGGTGTGATCCCAGGGCAGCAGACAGGGTGCCCCAGGGGAGCGGGAGAGGAGGCCAGAGCGAGGGTGTCAGGGGAGAGGATACAAAGGGGTGTGATCCCAGGGCAGCAGTCAGGGTGCCCCAGGAGATCAGGCCAGAGCGAGGGTGTCAGGGGTGAGGATACAAAGGGGTGTGCTCCCAGGGCAGCAGACAGGGTGACCCAGGGGAGCGGGAGAGGAGGCCAGAGCGAGGGTGTCAGGGGAGAGGATACAAAGGGGTGTGAACCCAGGGCAGCAGACAGGGTACCCCAGGAGAGCAGGCCAGAGCGAGGGTGTCAGGGAAGAGGATACAAAGGGGTGTGATCCCAGGGGAACAGAGAGGGTGCCCAAGGGGAGCGGGAGATGGGGCCAGAGCGAGGATGTCAGGGAAGAGGATGTAAAGGGGTGTGATCCCAGGGCAGCAGACAGGGTGCCCCAGGGGAGCGGGAGAGGAGGCCAGAGGGAGGGTGTCAGGGGAGAGGATACAAAGGGGTGTGATCCCAGGGCAGCAGTCTGGGTGCCCCAGGAGATCAGGCCAAAGCGAGGGTGTCAGGGGTGAGGATACAAAGGGGTGTGCTCCCAGTGCAGCAGACAGGGTGACCCAGGGGAGCGGGAGAGGAGGCCAGAGCGAGGGTGTCAGGGGAGAGGATACAAAGGGGTGTGATCTCAGGGCAGCAGACAGGGTGCCCCAGGGGAGCGGGAGAGGAGGCCAGAGCGAGGGTGTCAGGGAAGAGGATACAAAGGGGTGTGATCCCAGGGGAGCAGAGAGCGTGCCCCAGGGGAGCGGGAGACTGGGAGAGGAGGCCAGAACGAGGGTGTCAGGGAAGAGGATACAAAGGGGTGTGATCCCAGGGCAGCAGACAGGGTGCCCCAGGGGAGCGGGAGAGGAGGCCAGAGCGAGGATGTCAGGGAAGAGGATACAAAGGGGTGTGATCCCAGGGCAGCAGACAGGGTGCCCCAGGAGAGCAGGAGAGGAGGCCAGAGCGATGGTGTCAGGGAAGAAGATACAAAGGGGTGTGATCCCAGGGCAGCAGACAGGGTGCCCCAGGGGAGCGGGAGAGGAGGCCAGAGCGAGGGTGTCAAGGGAGAGGATACAAAGGGGTGTGATCCCAGGGCAGCAGACAGGGTGCCCCAGGAGAGCAGGCCAGAGCGAGGGTGTCAGGGAAGAGGATACAAAGGGGTGGGATCCCAGGGGAGCAGAGAGCGTGCCCCAGGGGAGCGGGAGATTGGGAGAGGAGGCCAGAATGAGGGTGTCAGGGAAGAGGATACAGAGGGGTGTGATCCCAGGGCAGCAGACAGGGTGCCCCAGGGGAGCGGGAGAGGAGGCCAGAGCGAGGGTGTCAGGTTAGAGGATACAAAGGGGTGTGATCCCAGAGCAGCAGACAGGGTGCCCCAGGAGAGCAGGAGAGGAGGCCAGAGCGAGAGTGTCAGGGAAGAGGATACAAAGGGGTGTGATCCCTGGGTAGCAGAGAGCGTGCCCCAGGGGAGCGGGAGATTTGGCCAGAGCAAAGGTGTCATGGGAGAGGAGGCAAGAACGAGGGTGTCAGGGGAGAGGATACAAAGGGGTGTGATCCAAGGGCAGCAGACAGGGTGCCCCAGGGGAGTGGGAGAGGAGGCCAGAGCGAGGGTGTCAGGGGAGAGGATACAAAAGGGGTGTGATCCCAGGGCAGCAGACAGGGTGCCCCAGGGGAGTGGGAGAGGAGGCCAGAGCGAGGGTGTCAGGGTAGAGGATACAAAAGGGGTGTGATCCCAGGGCAGCAGACATGGTGCCCCAGGAGAGCAGGCCAGAGCGAGGGTGTCAGGGAAGAGGATACAAAGGGGTGTGATCTCAGGGGAGCAGAGAGGATGCCCCAGGGGAGCGGGAGATGGGGCCAGCGCGAGGGTGTCAGGGAAGAGGATGTAAAGGGGTGTGATCCCAGGGCAGCAGACAAGGTGCCCCAGGGGAGCAGGAGAGGAGGCCAGAGCGAGGGTGTCAGGGGAGAGGATACAAAGGGGTGTGATCCCAGGGCAGCAGTCAGGGTGCCCCAGGAGATCAGGCCAGAGCGAGGGTGTCAGGGGTGAGGATACAAAGGGGTGTGCTCCCAGGGCAGCAGACAGGGTGACCCAGGGGAGCGGGAGAGGAGGCCAGAGCGAGGGTGTCAGGGGAGAGGATACAAAGGGGTGTGATCTCAGGGCAGCAGGCAGGGTGCCCCAGGGGAGCGGGAGATGGGGCCAGAGCGAGGGTGTCAGGGGAGAGGATACAAAGACATGTGTGATCCAAGGGCAGCAGACAAGGTGCTCCAGGGGAGCGGGAGATGGGGCCAGAGTGAGAGTGTCAGGGGATAGGATACAAAGTGGTGTGATCCCAGGGCAGCAGACAGGGTGCCCCAGGGGAGCGGAAGACGAGGCCAAAGCGAGGGTGTCAGAGGAGAGGGTGTTATGGTACCAGGAGAGGGTGTCATTTACAGCGTAGAGGGTGTCGGGATAAGAGAGGAGGTATTAGGGGACTGAGTGCCAGGAGTGAGATAAGCGGGCGTCAAGGAACAGGATTCCAGGGAAGTCAGAGGGAAAGATATATTTTTTTATCTTCTCACCCTGCTCACCAATATATATCACAAACAAGTGTCAATATTTGTAAATACTTTCCATGGATATTATACTACTGGCTGGTGACCATATGCACATTGCATGTAGCATGTAATCTCCCAACGTAACCCGACCACTGCCCATGATGATAGTACAATGAAATAACCATTAAAATATGAGATGCCCTGTATAAAAGAGCTACTAATGGTGTATGTGTGTACAGATATGTGTATAAAGATTTCCATAACTTGAGATGTTTGAGTTTATATTTACATGTGCAGTGTAAGCTAGTGTCCTCTGTTGTCAGTAACTTACTGGATAAAATATGGTCCATTTCCTGTGCCCTTCAGAAAGTCTATTGACAAGAAGTCTGGTATGCAAAGGAAAAAAATATCCCCCAAACAACTATCACAATGAACGTTATCTGAAATATCACTGGTTCTGATAAATAGTTCACCGTGTATGCCCTTCATCACCTTCACAATACCTTATACAAAATAACCAACTTATATAAAATAAAGACACAGAGACTTAGGTAAAGTGGCAAACTAAAGTATTTTATTATAACCTAATTATCTTGGTGGCGGAGAAAGAGCAGTGCGGATCAGCTCCAGCTGATACCCGTAACCAAGCGTGTACATGGTGTACCGCCTGAAGTCCACCCATTCCTCTTATGACCCAAACTGCTTGGCCGGCCCTAACCTGGCGTCAGAGTAAACTGCTCTCACCTCACTACTCACTCACCCTCCCTCACTGAGCCGGGTGAGGCCCCTCCCCACCGAAGGGACAAGAGTTACCTTTGCATCGAAAGGGGACAGATACCTGCGGCCAATCACGATAGAGCCGTATATATATCAGCCGCTGATCGCAGTGCCTTCCTCCCGCGCTGCTGCCCTATGGGCAAAGCAGCCCGCCACCAAACCGAGCACCTTCCTCAGCTCCAACCAAATGCTCTCCATAAACATCTGCAACCCCTCATCCCGAGGTGCACACAGTCTCTCCTGTAGAGACTCAACCTGTCTGCTATTATACCTGGGTGATCCACCACAAATCCCCCGAGGGATCTAGTTACTCTCCAAATTGCACTATTAAGCTTTCGCGCCATTATAAGGATCTTTTTTAATGGGATTGGAGATCTCCAAGACAACCTTGGTATCATAGCGGACCAACCGATTACGGTTGTTGGCCATGTAGCCTTAATATAATGCAAGTCCTCTCTCATCTGAATAATCAGGTCCAGGGATTTACCTTTACCCAAATCATTCCCTCCTAAATGGATACCACTAATCAGATCACAGGCTCCTGAAGCCCAGAGGCCACTGCCAGGCCCTTAGCCAAATTTTGTTATGGGTCCTGGCACCGTTCCACCCCTGTGTGTTTTCCCTTAAATTCCTATTTAGCGTCTGGAAGCCATCTCTGAAATCTTGCAATTAGCCCTGACTAATGCAGAGTGAACGTATATATTTAGAGTAACAAAAAATATTTTATATGGTGATTTGTCTCCTGTAAAATAAGGAGAGATACTGTATTTAAAGGTTGTTGTCTTATCTTGTCAAAAGTGCATTTTACAACTTTTCTTCGTCATGACTTGCCCACCAGGTGGCGCTGTTCTCCTTCTGTCTATAGATAGACATAGAAGTGGATATAAATTAAATTATTTTTTTTAAAAAAACTGGTACTAGCAGTTAATTAGATATCTCCCGGATATATTACTGTGTATACTGTACTTTAGCCATGGTATATTTGGTCAAACAAGAAACTATTGCCTTGTCTTTTGTAGCTCTCTCACAGTGGTCTGTTTGAGACAGGTGGACAAAATCCCAGTTATATACAATGAGACCTTCTTGCAGCCAGTATACCAGCCCTATCTTACAACATGCCAGGGCCAGCGGACCTGCAGCACCTACAGGTAACAGGGAGGTCAGAGAACCCGTGATAGAAGGTGACAGGAGGACTTGTATTTGTCAGGGTAGGCGGTCGCTCATAGGGAGCACAGTGGCCTAGTGGTTAGCACATCTGCCTCACAGCACTGGGGTCATGAGTTCGATTCCCAACCATGGCCTTATCTGTGTGGAGTTTGTATGTTCTCCCTGTGTTTGCGTGGGTTTCCTCCGGGTGCTCCGGTTTCCTCCCACATTCCAAAAACATACTGGTAGGTTAATTGGCTGCAATCAAAAAAAAAATTGACCCTAGTCTCTGTCTGTCTCCCTCTCTGTCTGTCTTTGTGTGAGTGTGTGTATATATTAGGGAATTTAGACTGTAAGCTCCAATGGGGCAGGGACTGATGTGAATGAGTTCTCTGTACAGCGCTGCGGAATTAGTGGCGCTATATAAATAAATGATGATGATGATGATGATGATGATGATAGGGATCTCAGATCATCGTCTGTTTACCGGCTCCTTCTGCTGGGCACTCAATCCTCATAATGAAAAGAAACAGCTGATCTATACCTGTGTTTTGTATTGCTATAAATAATTAGGAGCTAATAATTTGTCCCTGTTTTAGTAATATCACACAAGATATTTTCATAACTAAGAAGGAAAGCTCTTCAATATGCCAGAGCATTTTCTTAATGTCTATAAAGCTCTATAATGATATTGAAGCAGATATCGAGACACTATTTAAAGGGTCATTATTTATTAAATATGCTGTTTAGCAGCAATTTGTATTGTCATGACAGCCTTTTCTAGAACCAGAATCAGAAGGAGGTTCATTTAAGATAAATGATTAAGTACATTTATGGTTGCCAGCTGCTGTTTTAAGATTTCTACAATGACTAGTTCATTTGTCATGTTTCCACCTGGCACTGTCTCTCCTCATTCCACTGGTAACTTCACATAAATGCCGGTCACTAATGTCTGCTTTATTATTGTGGCTACACACAGCTTCCCTACCTGCAAATACAAATGTTATTCTGCTATCTTATGTACCAAGTGCTCCCCATACCTCTAGAGGTTGTAAGCTCATTTTGAAAGGACCATCATTATCTTCTGTTTCATGCAATTGTAAGTAATTTGTAGGCTTTGTTAGAGCTTACATACATATAATGTTAGCTGCATATACTGTAGGTAGTACTTAACGAGTATGTATACACATAATATATAAATAGGTAAAGCAAATCTGGAATGTTCCTAATCTTGTGCTGTGCCCCTGGATTCTTTTTCTCTCACAACAGCTTTTGTTATCAATCAGGGATAGATATGCATTATATAGTTCTGTTTGATGTATATTTTATTTGTATTAATCCAAATTTTTACTTTAACAGATTGAATTTATACGGACTAGGAGTGGTAAGTGCACAGTGGCTTGTTAGTGAATATGTTAGAATAGTTACTTATTGAATAACAGTTTACCTTTTGGGTCATGGTCCCAGTGTCGGAAGGAATCTCATCCCCCCTTGCCTGCCCCCTTGTCTTCTTCTACCCACATCTGCAAACAGCTGTAGCCTGCCACCACAGTAGTTATGTCATTGTAACTAACCCAATGACAAAATGATTTGTAGGTTAAATGAGAATATAAAAAAATTGCATTATTGGTTCTTTGTACAGCATTATCTTTTACTATTTTCTGTAGCTTAATAACAATTAGTAAGTAACATGGTCAGACAAGCTGCAATCAAATACTGTACTAAATGATCAGTGTCTTTCCTCATCAGTAATTGCAGTAGCATGACCTAATGGCCATGACATGTTTAGTGAGTTAGAGAAATTCACGCAATTAACTTTAACACACATTAATATGTGAATGGAGGGTGTACACACAGGGCTGCCAAGAGGGGGGGGAGCGGGTACATTTTACCCGGGCCCGGGCTGGGCCCTCGGTTCTAATTTCTAATTTTTTTTTTTTTATCTTGCTTTTTTTTTAATGTTTTTGTTTTTCTCCACGGCGGGTGGGGGGTCGGGTCGGTTCGTTGGTGGGGGAAGCTGGAACAATAAAACAAAATAAGAAAAAAAAAAAAATACTCACGTGACCGCGGCGCCGCGTCCCTCCTCTTCTCCATTCACACTGACTGCCGGGCGTGACGTCATCAAGTCACGCCCGTCAGTCAGTGAGGAGCGCCGGACAAGACACAGCTAGAAGAAAGAAGAGAAGACAGCAGAGAAGAAGAGAAGAGGAAAGAAGCTGACAGGAGGTAAGTAAAGAAACGGAGAGGCAAGGGGAGTAAAGGGACAGTACTATAAAGAAGGGGGAGTAAAACAACGGGGGAGAGAGGCTGAGAATAAATAAAAAAGTAGAGAGAAACAATAAATAAAAAAGGGGAGAGACACAATAAATAAAAAAGGAGAGAAACAATAAATAAAAAAGGGGAGAGAAACAGAATAGTTAAAAGGGGAGAAACACAGAATAAATAAAAAGGGAGAGAAGCACAGAGTTAAAATAAAAAGGGGAGAGAAACAGAATAAATAAAAAAGGGGAGAGAAGCACAGAGTTAAAATTAAAAGGGGAGAGAAACAGAATACATAAAAAAGGGGAGAGAAGCACAGAGTTAAAAAAAAAAGGGGAGAGGCACATTTAATAGTGGGAACTATTAATTTAAGATGGGGTGGTTTGGGGGCTATTGAATATTGGGGTGAATTTAGGGAGAATGAGGTCTATTTATTAAATGTGACTATGAATTTATTAATGGCAGTGATGGTTGCGGGAAATAGGTATTGCTAGGCTGTTTGCAGGAAGGGAAATAGGTTTATTTATTAAATGTGAATACTATTATTTTAATGTTGGGGCTGGAGGAAGGCCTAATTATTAATCGTGGGTGCTATTGATTTAACGCTGCGTCTGGCTGTAATTTTCTAAATGTAGCCATTTTTTTCCCAAATAGGTCCTTCAACATTCCATAATCCAGACAAAGCCGCAACTAAAGAAACCAGCAGCTACAGGTGGTGAAAGTGAGAAGAACAGGTAAGAGAGAGCAGCAGAGTGTGTGAAATGTTGTGATTCTAGTAGGGACAATGGGAATTTTTGGTGAGTGTCGTGCCTAATGTAAGGTGCAGGCCAAGACTGAACTGTTTGTGTACACACTGCATTCTTTGTATACTACACTGTGGTGGTAGATGTCTTAAAAGTCAGGAGTGCTGGGACATATGTGACGCTCTGGTGAATTCAGAACCTAGTGATTTTGATGTGCTAGCCACGCCCCAACGGTGCATTGGCACGCCCCAAATGTATGACCACACACCCCAAAAAATTTGCACCGCTGTTAGGCTAGCCACGCCCCAACAACGCATTGCCACGCCCCTGAATGTATGACCACACCCTTGACGGCGCAATTTTTTTGGGGGGGCTTACTCGACTATGAGGGGGGCCCCATGAATTTGTTGTACCCGGGCCCTGAATTCCTCTTGGCAGCCCTGTGTACACAGGCATAGGAATCAGTCATTTTAACACGTAATTAGTTCACTTCAGTGCCAATATGTCATTCCCCCAATATGTAAATGAGCCTTTAATGATATAATTTAAATTTGCTACCTGTTAATACCATCTCTTTCAACCCACAGCTTCCAACTGCAAGCATTACTTGTGAGTATATGTTTACATACAGTTGTCAGTTTAAAAGGATCATAGGGGGTATTACCAACAATTGTGCAAATTAATGTTGACTCATCCATCTGTGGTGCCCCAAAGCCCTGTTTTTACAGCACAGAGGAGTGCATAAGCGCTTTTAAAATGCAGGGCTACAAGGGGTTAATTGTGCTCCTGGAGACTTGTGCCCAGGAGTAATTGACAGGAGGAGGATGAAGGCCCTGATTGGCTGGGGGAGTAACAGGAAGAGGATGTGCAGGAAGGAGGAGGAGAGAGTGGCATGGTAGGAGAAAGGGGAGCTGATGTGCAGCCGAGCAGAGAGGAGACTGAGCTGCTGCCGGAACAGGTGACATTGCCAGCACACGCGGACGGAGAACGGCTGGGGACACGCAGTGGGGCGCCAAAGACAGTCTCCACTAACTGCAGAACCCTCTCAAGGTAAAACCCTAGCCTGCAGTGTACTGCACACACCCCAGTGTCAGAGGGAAGAGTGTTGAGAGAATCTATCCAAAACTGACATTGCATTCTTGTACAAGGTAGGACACTGTTCCCTTTGTGAGAGCTTTTCCCCCAGATCATACCTTTACACAGGCTGCAGGGAACAATTAAGACTGTTGTTTCAGCTATATCCTGTGTGTTGCTGATATCTGGACCTATCCCCTGTTTCAGAGCACATGTGCTAATAGAAACGCATTGACTTGTGAGAGAACAGCGCCATCTTGTGGTTGAACTGAGCAACAGCCCCGTGTTTTACTATAATAATGAACCCAGCCTACAGTTTTAACAGCTCCCTTTTTCAGAGAAAATACAGAGACTTAACCGGGACTGTTAACCTTTCTGGAAACCTCTGCAGGACATTTCAACACTACCAAATTCCTGTGCACAGGTCGGCCCAGGACCGAGTTGAAAATATGGTAACGTTACCGGGGATAATATTGGTGCACCAAATGTTTTAGATGGATGTTAATGTTATGTGATTTACCTAAGAGTTGATTTAGTGATATTGAAGGTGTGACATTCAGTGTTAGCGGTACCGCTGCGATTCAAGTTAACCCAGAGGGAATAGCACGGTACCCCAAACACCTGAATTGAAAGGAGCCCTCTAGTGGGCGCGGTAGTGACCGTAAGAGTCTTGATTGGTTATTATCGATGGTTACTTGCATCATCACCAGTCAGATATCGTTAACTTGAAAGTAGTACCTGTGATTACCAGTGTGCCTTAATAGACAAAGAACATTGTAGATGTTATCACTATTGTGCCTTATACGCATCAGGTGTATGTTATATGTTAAATGCTATTGTGCTCTATACTGACCAGACGCATTATTTTGTCATTACTATTGGGCTGAGGGGGTCAGTGGTGCGGTGGCTTACCAAATCCATCCTTACCGCATTCTCAATAAACCCAAGTTGTTTGATCAATCCTTGTCCCTTTCATTGAAGTATTCATCTCCTGGCCACCGGATATCCGAAACAGAAAAGAACCTGACTCGTATCTGGAAGACAAGGTAAGGGAAGGATTTCCCATCAGTACTCGACCACCACACATCTATCATTAGAGGTGCTAAAACATTTAAATATCATTTTAACTGGAATTGCCACTGTTGCATTCTGATTATTAGATTGGGAAATATGCTTTAACTGGGAAATTTGGCTCCCCGAGATCCGAACCCGCCCGAACTTTGCCTATGCGAGTATCGAGCCGAGCAGGCTCGGTACTCTCCCGCCTGTTCGGAATCTAAATCGAGGCAAAACGTCATTGTGACGTCGTCGGATCTCGGGGCTTGGTTCTCGCGATATTTGAAATGCATAAATACCCGCCTCCACAGCAATCCATCGCCATTTGACAGAGGGAGAGAGCAGGGTTAGGTCACAGGCTGTATTAGAGCAGGGACTGAGCATTAATTGTATATCTTATTCTTTAAATTATTATTGCAATTCTGATACCAATTCTATCAGCAATTGTTAGAGGAGGATAAAGGGGGCTTTTCCCCCCAATATTTTGCACTACAAGTGCTTTGGGGTGTCCCATATTCCCCACTGTGAAACACAAATTTTTCTGGCTGCCAAAAGTCATATTTAGCAGCAGTATCTCTACAATTTTTTGCACTACAAGTGCTTTGGGGTGTCTTATATTCCCCAGTGTGAAACACTAATTTTTCTGGCTGTAAAAAGTCAGCAGTATCTATTGAATATTTTGCACTACAAGTACAAAATGGGATCATTAAATTGGATTCAAAGCAGTCCACATATGAGCAGGATCAGCAAGCAGGTGCTGGCACCATTCCTGATGGTAGTGTTCCCAGTACGTCATCTGGTAAAGCCTATGTAAAAGTACATAGTATTTTTAAATCAGGGAAAAAAACACACACCCCAAAAAATGTTACCGTGTTGAAGCGGAAAAGTGTAACTGAGAAAAAGTTAACTGCCAATAAAAAAAAAAATTGCCAACATACCATTCTACACACGCATTGGCAAAGAAAAAATGAGACCTTCACCTTTCTCTATTACTGCCAGATCTAAAAATGTTACTGAGCCTTCTTGCACAGTCACTCGTGACCAAGCAAGACCAAGTAATTTGGAGTCTAAAAGTGGTGCACAACTACTGTTACGCGTGAAAGCAGAGCTGCAAGAAAACAGTAAGGCATTAGAGGATAATGTACGCTCTGAATCAGAAATGACACCAATCCCTGTGGAGAGTACATCCACCAGTGGTATGTCTAATCGTGAGCATTCTGTTTGTGTACCCATAAAGAAGGGCCCTTTCAGCAGTTCTGTTGATGTGTGCCAGAACAGCCCAAGTGTAGCCGGTGATACACAAATTTAGGATGCCACTATGGAATTAGAAGAGGATGAGGGGGAGATTTGTGTAGGCGACGAGGGCACTAATGAGGATGTTGATGAGGATGAGGTTGTTTGTCTAAGTCCTGCACCAGTGGCAGCAGTTCTGGCACGTGACAAGAAAAAGGCCATTGTCATGCCTGGGCATAAAACAAAAAAAATCCACTTCTTATGTGTGGAATTATTTCTACCCAAATCCAGACAACAGTTGTATAGCCATTTGTAGTGTATGTCAAGCCACAGTCAGTCGAGGGAGGGACCTTAACCATCTTGGAACCTCATCTATGTTACGCCATTTGACGAGAGTTCATGGCAAAGTGTTGGGAAAAGCTGAAAGTTCTTCCAAAAAAATTACAAGCACTCCATCATCAGCTAGGACTCTTCGGTCACCGACATTCCGACGGCTACAAAATACACCCACAACACTATCCTCATCAATATCCTCAGTAGCGCTCAGAGTTAGCCCTGCATCCCACTTATTAAGGCTGCATGACTCCTGCACTCTAATTGATTCCTCTGAAGATCTGAAGAAAGCATTGGTCCCACTGCTGCTGCTGTTGCTGCTGCTGGGGGTGAATCGTCAGCCCAGAAGAAGGCCAAGAAAAAGAGCAGTCCTACATTACAACAATTAACTGTGAAACAATCATTTGCTAGGGGAAGCAAATATGACAGCTGTCACCCAGTCGCCAAGCGAATCACAGACGCCATGGCTACCATGTTAGTGTTAGATCTGCGTCCACTATCCCCAATAAACGCAGCTGGTTTTTCACAGTTCATTGAGGTTTTGTGTCTGCGTTACAGAATTCCATCCCGACACCATTTTTCCCATAAAGCTATTCCACAACTACACCAAAAAGTGTGTACAAATGTAGAGATTACACTGAAAAATGCCATTCTGCCCACTGTCCACTTAACCACAGATATGTGGACAAACCAAAGACTATATGACTGTGACAGCTCACTAGGTTGGTCATTCGCCTTCACCAGCAGGAACAGCAGCAGCATGTACACCACTAAGTAACATCTCACAGGCAGGCTACTCTTTGTATTACCGGCTTCACTAACAGGCATACAGCTGACAATTTGTTACGAAAACTAAGAGATGTGATTGATACATGGCTTATACCACTTGGACTCTCCCCAGGATATGTCATTTCTGATAACGCCAACAATATAGTGCGAGCATTACAGCTGGGTGAATTCCATCACATTCCCTGTTTTGCTCACACCATCAACTTGGTGGTGCAGAGCTTCCTAAGAAATAACCGTGAGGTGCAGGAGATGCTTTCGGTGGCTTGTAAAATTTCAGCCCATTTCAGACATTCTGCCACAGCATGTAGGGGATTGCAGCAGCTCCAAGAACAGTTTAACTTGCCCTACCACCAACTTTAGCAAGAGGTGTTAACTAGATGGAATTCCACCCTGTACATGCTTCAGAGGATGTAGGAACAGCGCAAAGCCATCCAAGCGTATTGCACAAGCCATGACATTGGGAAAGGAGGGGGGATGTATTTCACTCTTGCACAGTGGGGAATCCTTTCAGTGCTGTGCAAGGTGCTAAAACCATTTGGAGTTGTGACGTGTGAAGTGAGTGCAGACTTTGCTATCTTGAGCCAAGTCATTCCTTTAATTAGACTTTTGGAAAAGCAGCTTGAGAAACTGAAGGAGGAGATGAAAGAAAGCAATTCCGCAAAGTATGTTGGCCTTGTATATCAAGTACTTAATTCGCTTCACAATGATCCTCAAGTTATTAAAATCTTGAACTCGGATCACTACGTTTTGGCCACTGTGCTTGAGCCAAGGTTTAAGACCTACATTGAGTCTTTGCTTCAAAATGAGCGAGATGTGAACTTTTGCAAGGAGCTATTGCTCAGCAAGTTGGCCACTGAACTGGGCCTTGGCTTGATGACGTGTCCTCCTTCAGTTTCTCAAGCAGCTGCTGCTCGTAAAAAAATTATTTTTTCAAAGCGAAGCAGGGAAGACGCATTTGGCAGACCAGAACAGTTGAACATCTGGGCTGGTTTGAAAGATTTTTCAAAAAAATGTGTGACCATGCCCATAACTCCATCCAATCCGAGTATTAACATGCAAAGAATGGTGGAGGATTATTTTCAAGAGGTAATTGATATGGAAATTGCAGACAGTCCCTTTCCTTACTGGGAAGAAAAGCAGGCCATTTGGAAACCCATGTACAAACTTGCTTTGCAATACCTAAGCTGCCCACCCTCAAGTGTACTCTGAACGAGTATTCAGCACATTCGGGAACCTAGTCAGTGATCGCCTTAGGAGGTTACTTTCAAAAATGTAGAGAAAATGATGTTCATAAAAATGAACTATATCTTCCATGAGGAAGGCCTTCACCATCAAAAACATCCAAGCACTGACAGTTCTCTAATGGCAGATTCAAGCGGCGATGAATTGATAGTCTGTGATGATGACGTACACACTGATGAGGGTGAGGATGAAGCTGAAGATGATGACAATAACATCTTTTTAAAACTTTCTATTTAAGTGTAGGGTGCAATCTACCCCCAAAGAGGAAAGGGATTTGGGGCATTTCTATATCACGTACCGTCTTGAAAGGCTGCTGTTTGGGCAATTTCTCATTAAGGGTAGGGTGTCATACACAGACTGACCCCAAACTGGCTTTGTCCATTTCAATTAATATTGTACAGTCTATAACGGCTGAATTTTTTGGTATTTTATACAAGTGGAGGAGGGCCTATAGAGACAGAAACCAAACTGCCTTTGTCCATTTGTTTACATATTTAACTATAAGTGTAGGGTGTAATATACATCCAAAGACGATGGCTGTATTGCCAATATGCATAGATGGAGAGGAAGACAATCTGGTTTGTGTGTAGAATTAATGAAGGCCTACCAGGAATTAAACTGTTTTTTGGATAATTTATTAGCTTTACAATTACATTACTTATCCAAGAAACAGGTGGAGCACTAAATTTGGTTATTTTAGGCCCAAAAAAATTGATTTTTAAACAAAATAGCAAAACAAAACCAAAACCAAAACACGCAATGACGGTTTGGCAAAAACAAAACCCGACGGTAATCCAAATCAGTGAGTGAGCATCTCTACTTAGAAGTAACTTATGGTATAAATTTAAATATATAAATAAGCGCCCTGCACTATTTCCTTTAGTTTGCCAATGCACTTATTTTTGATATTGTGTATATTTTTATTTTTTTTTAAACTCTTTATTTGAAGAGGAAACAACAGGAACAGTACAGACAACATTTTTGACAAGAAAAATCTTAGTAATCAAGGTGTTTCCTCTGAGTTTTATACTTTTATATAGGTGGGGAGGGTGAGAAAGGAAGGGAGGGAGGGGTTAAGAAAGGCACAAATATTGTCAACAATATAGCTAATAAATAAATAGGCGCGCTGTCTTGGAACATTGCCAAGAAAAGCTGGGATACACAGTTACTATGACTACCCGAAAGAGAAGTAGCATACAGACATTACTCACCAGCCGCGCGCCATGTCCAGCCTGGGGGGGTCCAGAGGCGGCCCAAGAGTTATGTTACATCTACAGGAGGTGGAGCCGTATTGGATAGGCAGCTACGGCTTTCTAGAAAGTACCACGGGGCCCACACTTTATCGAAGTTATATGATTTATCACGGAGGTAGCACGTTATACTCTCCATGCTTGCGATATGCCCTATGTATGACCGTAACTCCTGCATAGAGGGAGCCCTAGGGTCTATCCAGTGATTTGCTATTAGGGATTTAGCGGCTGCCAGAATATTGGAGATAAGCTTGTTAGAAGGCGCGCTCTCATCAGGTATAGAGCGAGAGAGAAGGAATGACCAAGGATCCTTACTTAACTGTTGTTCTGACACAGAGTTTATGATTGTATGAACCATGTTCCAGAAAGGAACTATGCGAGGGCAGGTCCACCATATATGTAGCATCGTACCTCTCTGGCCACATTCCCGCCAGCAGCTCGGAGTGGCCGTAGAAAACATCCGAGACAGCTTATCAGGAGTATAGTACCCCCTATAGTACACTTTATAAGCAGTTTTCTTAATCAGTGTAGAGATCGAGCTCTTGGCAATCCCCTCCCTGACCTCCTCCCAGCATAAGTCATCTGGAGGAGGACCCAAGTCGTTTTCCCATTCCCGCTCATGTCGGCCTGGAGTATCGAAAGTGTAATCTATGAGCCAATTATATATCTGGGAGATCATCCCTTTAGTGAGAGGTGAATGTAAACACATGTACTCAAAAGAGGTCGGGGTCCGAAGAGCCTCCTGGGGGGGCAAAGACATGACGAATTGTCGAACCTGGAAGTACTCAAAAAAGAGCGGACGAAACGGTTCAAAATTATGATAAAGTTCTGACATAGAAGCCCAAGTTTGATTAACCACCAGGTCCGAAACCACCCGTAGTCCCGCTTTTATTCAGTGTTTAAATTGCTGGGTTGAATTCCCAGGAGGGAAGCGTGGTTTGCCCCAGAGAGGGGTCAGAGGTGAAATAGGGGAGGACAATTTATACTTGACCCGGCATGTGTCCCAGAGGGATAAACAGAATTTAAGAGATGGAAGAGAGGAGGCCGCTAGTGGTCTATCTATATTAGCCAAACCCCAGAGTGATGCCATGGAGGGGACCCCAACATAGTGGGTCTCCAGGTCCACCCAGGCTATGGACTGATAAGGCGCATAAGTTACCGCCACCTGGGTCAAGTGGGATGCTAAATAGTAATATTTAATGTCTGGAAAACCCCTGCCTCCCCGAGCCCTGGGCTTCTTAAGCACTGCTATCGAAATTCTAGGGGGCTTGGCACGCCATATAAACTTAAGAAATGAGGAATGCAAATCCCTAAACAAAGAGTCGGGAACCCTCACAGGGAGAGTCTGGAAAAGATATAGAAGTTTAGGGATCAAGTTCATCTTAATAGCAATAATCCTCCCCAGCCACGATATGATATAGCTCTTCCAAGTCTCCAGGTCCTGTTTGATTTTTGACAGAAGGGGGGGAAGTTTTCCCAATACAATCTCTCATAGGACGAGGTGATATAAACTCCAAGATATTTTATCTTATTTACCTGCCAGCGTAGTGCAAAATTAGTCTGTAAACTGGACCTAAGGTAAGTTGAAGCGTGGAGGAGCATGGCCTCAGATTTAACAAAGTTAATTTTGTAGCCAGACAGGAGGCCATATTCATCCATAAGTTTATAAAGGGCGGGTAAAGACTCCTGAGGATTCGTCAGAGAAAGAAGTATGTTATCTGTGAAGAGAGAGACCTTGAATTCCCGCTGTCCCACTGTCACACCTGAAATCGACGTCGACTGTCTGATCATCGCCGCCAAGGGTTCTATCACTAATGCAAAAATTAAGGGCGAAAGGGGGAAGCCCTGCTTTGTCCCGTTGGAGAGGAAGAGAGGGTCGGAAAGAGATCCATTAACCGGAACCCTAGCTGAGGGAGAGTTATAGGAGGGCAGATACTCCGGTCAGAAATTCAGCCGCGAAGCCGTACGCCTTCAAAGCTAGGTCATAAAATCCCAAGAAATCCGATCGAACGCCTTCTCAGCATCCAGTGAGAGCATCATGGCCGGGAGGCGCCTTTGATTTATGATTTGAACAAGGTCGATCGCGCGGCGAGTATTATCCCTCGCCTGGCGACCCGGGATGAAACCCACTTATCATAATGAATTAGACCCGGAAGGACTTTATTCAGACGGGTAGCCAGGATCTTTGCATATAGCTTAATGTCGACATTGAGAAGGGAGATGAAACGGTAGCTTGCACAGTCACTAGGGTCTTTTCCCTCCTTATGTATAACTACAATACGCGCCTCTAACATTGATTTCGGAAAGGGTTCACCATGTAAGACAGCATTGAACAGGGAGCGGAGGTGGGGAACCAAAGTCTGGGAAAATCTTTTATAGTAGGCTGTGGAGAAGCCATAGGGCCCTGGGGCCTTGGAGGTCTTTCGGGCTTTGATAACTGCCATTATTTCCTCCGAAGTAATCTCATTTAATTGTTGGACTAGGCTGTTGGAAAGGGTAGGGAGGTTCGCTTGCCTCAAGAAAGCTGCTATTGTGTCCGCAGGAGGGGCACTCCCGGGATTAAGAGCATCCAAGTTGTACAGTGCAGAATAAAATTTCTGAAACTCTCGTCCTATTTGATTGGGACGGTAAATAGGTAGGCCGGAAGGCGACTTCAGCGCCATGACGTTGTTTTGAGATCTTTGGGCCCTCAGACGGGAAGCTAGTATTCTGTCAGCTTTATCTCCCTTTTCGTAGAACGTCTGCCTCAGCCGTTTCAAGGCCGAGGCAGTGGATTCAGAGAGAAGGAGGTTCAAATCAGATCTCACCTTTAGAAGTTTGGTCAGTACCTCTTCATTAGGGGAGAGTTTATGCTGTCTCTACAAAATCTGGAGTTGAATAGTTAGTGATGCACGTTTAGAGGTGGCCAGCTTCTTACGGCGCGAGGCCATGCTAATAAGATGGCCACGCACCACTGCCTTATGAGCTTCCCAGAGGGTCATAGGGGAAGTATCAGGAAGGTCATTAAAGAGAAAATACTCGTCAAGGAGGGTCCGGAGCTCTAAGATAAGTGAATGATCATGGAGAATGGAGTCATTAATGCGCCACGAGGACGGGGTACTATGTCTGATAGGTCAGCTGATATAGGAGAGTGGTCAGACCAAACCATCGGGTGTATGTGAGCCGCTCTGAGTCTTAAAGACAGATCGTGGCTGAGAAAGACGATGTCTATTCGTGAGTAGGTACCATGGACCAGGGAGTAAAATGTGTAATCTCGGGATGAGGGTTCCCTGAGCCTCCAGGAGTCAAAGAGGAGATGATGGGAAAGAAGGGATACAAAGGCCTTAGATTTACGGGACTCCGAGCCACTGACGGGAGGGAGCAAAGTGGACGACCTATCTATAGTATCTACTACAACATTAAAGTCCCCTGCCATAATCACTTCTCCCTGGCGTACCTGAGAGAGCAAAGAATCCAGGGCAGCCAGGAATAAACGCCGATTTTGATTTAGGCCATATACATTAACTAGGGTGCATATAGTATTATTGAGTTTGCCCACTAGGATTAGAAAACGACCTTCAGGATCAGAATGAGATGTCAAAAGCTCAAAAGTTACGATATTGTGTATATTTTAATATAGGAATTGTTTATTTCTCGAGACCTGGGGAGAAAGTTTTTTTTTTCAGTTTAAACCTTACTAGAGGAAATGCATTATTTCTGTATTTATATATATATCAGATACAATAAACCTTTGTGTAGGAAGTCTTTTGTGTATCTTGCTGTAAGGAAATGCCTTGTTTGGGGTTTGCAACGTTTCTTGGGGAATTCTTTTTTTGGATGAAATGGGTATTCTGCAACTATTGGAAGAAAGCACCCATGCTAATCTCATGTTGATTAGACCTTTTAATGTGAGTGTCCAATACCCCTTAAGGGAAAAGTAGGGATAATTAGACTTGCTGTCAGATGTCCACTGTAAGATGCAGGAAATCACAGCAAGGTTTTAGGATGTCACAGTAAAGCGTAAATATCACTAGCTTTGCAGTGCATGTAAATCCATGTTTGGATAAACAAATTGCATCCCGATTCTAAAAATAGCCTGTGAGGCTGTGTCTAATACTGTATTAAAAAGAAAAAGAGCCCTTGTAAACTGAAATGTAACATTCTGATGTTCCATCTGACCTGACCACTGATACCTTTAATCAGTGGAACTGTCCTTGTCAGGACACTTGAGCGAAATAAACATCACTCTTTGCTTCAGGACCCTACTTGACAACTTCTTCAATATTGCTGTACTTCTGTGACCTACAGATTAGATCCTAAATCTAATCCGTCCTCCGGCCGTTTGAGGTTTGGACCCAGCTCTCCAGTACCATCGCTCTGCTGCTACCCAGCAGCTCTAGCCGGTGTGATAGGCCAGGGGGAAATCCATCCACAGCACCCTGATCCATACTTAGCTGTCAAAAGTACCAGTCCAAGTGTACCAGCACTGGAGAATGAAACCACTCCTGTCCAAAATTATCCACTCAGACCAGGTAGGATTTGTCCCAGGGCGCGAAGCTAGTGACAATACTACTAAAATAATTGATTTGATCCAGCATGCCACTATTATCAAATCTTCCACCGTTTTATTATCTACAGATGCGGAAAAAGCCTTCGATAGAGTGGATTGGGATTTCATACAGGGAACACTTAGTCATTTGGGTCTGGGGCCGGTGGGGTTGGCGAGAATTCAAACATTGTACACACACCCAACGGCAAGAGTTAGAATTAACGGGGACCTATCAGAACCCTTTAATATAGCTAACGGAACGAGGCAGGGCTGTCCCCTTTCTCCCATGATATTCATCCTATGTAAGGAGGCACTCGCGCGAGCTATTAGAGCAAACCCAGACATTTCCGGGATTTGGGTGGGAGAGAGGGAATTCAAATTAGCCCTCTTTGCGGATGACCTTCTAGCCATCCTTACGAATCCGACCGTCTCAATTCCGAACCTGGTGTCGGAATTTCGTGTTTATGGAGAACTATCCCATTTTAAAATTAATTATTCAAAGTCAGTGGCCCTTAATATTTCCTCCCCATCCAACATAATTGAAGGTCTGAAGTCGGCTTTTCTCTTTGTCTGGCACCCCACGCACCTTAAGTATTTGGGGGTGATCATAAACAAGGACAATTCAAAAATATACGCAGATAACGTCCTAATCTGAGGGATTGGCTTCAGAAGGACTTTTCCCTGATAGGTAGAGTTAATGTCGTCAAAATGAACTTACTCCCGAGAGTGTTATACCTACTACACACGCTACCATTTTGTGATTTTTAATTAATATGTCTCATTTTCAGAAAATGTAAAATTATAATTAATTATGCTAGATTTTTACACCCAATAACACTTCTAAAACAGCACCTCAGGCTGGAAGGGGCAGGGGAAAAAAGGAAAAACCACAACCAATAATTAGTATCTTTCAGAATACATTGTAATGTTCCTCCTCACCTGTTGTTCCTTGCAGGGGGTCCTGATTAGGGATGTGCACCGGCGACTTTTGAGGTCTCGTGTTTTGTGTTTTGGATCCGGATTTTCATTATTTTTTGGGTTCGGATTTGTCTCGCAAAACACTTGACGAAAGGTCTCGGTTCGGATTTAAGGTTTTGGATTCGGATTTTTTTTGGAAAAAACATAAAAAGTTTAAAAATCAAGTTTTTGGGCTTATTTTCACTCCTATGCTATTAGTAACCTCAATAACATTCAATAACAAGCATTTCCACTAATTTACAGTGTATTCTGAACACCTCACAATATAGTTATTAGTCCAAAACGTTGCAACGAGGTATCTTTCTGGACTGCGTAGAGGAGTGGGTCACCACAATATATATAATAAGAAAACCATCAACTTGTATGATTCGCACCAATAAATGTACCTGGACTGCGTAGAGGAGTGGGTCACCACAATATATATTAAAAACCCTGAACTTGTATGATTCGCACCAATAAATGTACCTGGACTGCGTAGAGGAGTGGGTCACCACAATATATATTAAAAACCCTGAACTTTTATGATTCGCACCAATAAATGTATCTGGACTGCGTAGAGGAGTGGGTCACCACAATATATATTAAAAACCCTGAACTTTTATGATTCGCACCAATAAATGTATCTGGACTGCGTAGAGGAGTGGGTCACCACAATATATATAATAAGAAAACCATCAACTTGTATGATTCGCACCAATAAATGTACCTGGACTGCGTAGAGGAGTGGGTCACCACAATATATATTAAAAACACTGAACTTTTATGATTCGCACCAATAAATGTACCTGGACTGCGTAGAGGAGTGGGTCACCACAATATATATAATAAGAAAACCATCAACTTGTATGATTCGCACCAATAAATGTACCTGGACTGCGTAGAGGAGTGGGTCACCACAATATATATTAAAAACCCTGAACTTTTATGATTCGCACCAATAAATGTATCTGGACTGCGTAGAGGAGTGGGTCACCACAATATATATAATAAGAAAACCATCAACTTGTATGATTCGCACCAATAAATGTACCTGGACTGCGTAGAGGAGTGGGTCACCACAATATATATTAAAAACCCTGAACTTTTATGATTCGCACCAATAAATGTATCTGGACTGCGTAGAGGAGTGGGTCACCACAATATATATAATAAGAAAACCATCAACTTGTATGATTCGCACCAATAAATGTACCTGGACTGTGTAGAGGAGTGGGTCACCACAATATATATTAAAAACCCTGAACTTTTATGATTCGCACCAATAAATGTATCTGGACTGCGTAGAGGAGTGGGCACTGGGCACCACAATAAAATATATAAAAAACCTTCAACAGGTCTGTATTACACTGCACATACGGCTGCTCCTCCATCCTCTCCATCATATACATGTTGGAGTTTTAGCGTGTGACAACCTCTTGTTTTTGATAATGTCAGTGCATTTTGAATATTTTTCAATTTGCCCCACACCACTGAATGTACTTTATCTATGATACGCATCTATCTATCTTGACTGCGTAGTGTGGTGGCCCCGGTACACAATTTGGTACCGAGGCCACAATATAATTAAAAAACCCTCCACGGGTCAGAATTCCACCAAAAAAGGGTATGGACTGCGTAGTGTGGTGGCCCCGGTACACAATTTGGTACCGAGGCCACAATATAATTAAAAAATTGGGCATCAACTGTCACCGTTGTTTAATATCTGATACACCTAAATATGGACTGCACAGTGGAGTGGCCCCGGTAGTAAATTTGGTGCCGGGGCCACAATACCTCCTCCAACTTCCAAGTGTAGTGTTTATAAAGACAGACAGCGTCGAAGTGTTATTAGTTGACTTTCTTAACCCTAAAATTGTCCCTGTTGCAAATATTCGTGCAATGGACAGTTACTTTTTTATTGAAAGACTCAAGCTTTCAAGTGTAGTGTTTATAAAATATAAACAACAATACAGTAGTTTTAGAGCACGTCAATACCTCTTGTTTTAAATTATGACAGGGCATTTTACTTTTGGTTTAATTTCTTGAATTTGTTTAAATTTGGTTTTACTTTTTGAACATGGCAAACGACTGTTGATTGGTCATATAATGCAAAAAAAAAAGTTCCAAGATGGAATTGTCCTTGGGCCCTCACACCCACCCTTATGTTGTTGAAATAGGACATGCACACTTTAACAAACCAATCATTTCAGCGACAGGGCCTACCAAACAACTTTGGCTGAAATGATTGGTTTGTTTGGGCCCCCACACCAAAAAAGTTATTCATCTCTCCCTGTACAGACTAAACAGGCTCTACTGAGGCAAGATGTCGTCCTCATCCTCAACCTCTGATTCCTCTCCCCCTACAGTGTGTACTTCCTCCTCATCACACATTATCAATTCGTCCCCGCTGGACTCCACAACCACAGGTCCCTCTGTAGTATCTGGAGGGCAGTGCTGTACTTCATTGAGGAATTGATTATTCATTTTTATAAACATCATTTTTTCAACGTTATGAGGAAGCAACCTCCTTCGCCGCTCACTGACCAGGTTCCCCGCTGCACTAAAAACTCTTTCCGAGTACACACTGGAGGGGGGACAACTCAGGTAAAATAGAGCCAGTTTGTACAGGTGCTTCCAAACTGCCTTTTTTTCCTGCCAGTAACAATATGGACTGTCTGACATGTCTACTTGGATGGTGTCAGCAAAGTAATCATCCACAATTTTTTCTATTGTGACAGCATCCAATGCAGCGAGAGTAGACATGTCTGCAATGGTTGGCAGGTCCTTCAGTCCGGACCAGATGTTATCAGCATCCCCGCCAGTGCCTCTTTTGGGAAAACTGAGCTTTTTCCTCGCAGCCATAGATGTGGAAGAAAATGAGGGTGGAGCTGTTGGCATGTCACGGTCCTCTTCAGAGGACAATCTCCTGACCAGCAGGTCTTTGCACCGCTGTAGACTTGTGTCCGCCGGAAACAGAGACACAACATACGCTTTAAACCGAGGATCGAGCACGGTGGCCAGAATGTATTCCTCTGACTTTAAAAGAGTGACCACCCTCGGATCCTGGCAAAGCGTACGAAGGGCTACATCCACAAGAGCTACATGCTTGGTGTAATCGCAATGGCTTACCAGCTCCTCCCTCACTTTCTCCAGCTGCTTCTGCAACAGCCTGATCAGGGGAATGACCTGACTCAAGCTGGCAGTGTCGGAACTGACTTCTCGTGTGGCAAGTTCAAATGGCTGCAGAACCTTGCACAACACGGAAATCAGTCTCCACTGCGCTTGACTGAGGCTCATCCCCACTCCTTTGCCTATGTCGTAGGTGGCTGTGTAGGCCTGAATGGCCTTTTGCTGCTCCTCCATCCTCTGCAGCATATAGAGGGTGGAGTTCCAGCGAGTCACAACCTCTTGTTTGAGGTGATGGCAGGGCAGGTTCATGCTTTTTTGATGTGTCTATAGTCTGCGGTAGGCACTGGCTGAATGCCGAAAGTGTCCAGCAATTTTGCGCGCCACCGCAAGCATCTGCTGCACACCCCTGTCACTCTTGAGGTAATGCTGCACCACCAAATTAATGGTGTGGGCAAAACATGGGACGTGCTGGAAATTGCCCATATTTAATGCCCGCACAATGTTACTGGCATTGTCTGACACCACAAATCCCCATGAGAGTCTAAGTGGGGTAAGCCACTGGGAGATAATTTCCCTCATTTTCTCTAATATGTTGTCAGTGTTGTGCCTCTTATTAAAGCCTGTAATACACAATGTTGCCTGCCTTTGCACGAGCAGCCATTTTGTAGTTGCTGCTACTGATGCAGCTGTTGCTGTTGCTGCGGAAGGGGATGCATCTACCCAGTGGGCTGTCACAGTCATATAGTCCTTCGTTTGCCCAGAACCACTTGTCCACATGTCCGTGGTTAAGTGGACAGTGGGTACAACCGCATTTTTTAGAGCACTGAGGACACTTGATCGTACTTCTCTGTACATTTTTGGTATCGCCTGCCTAGTGAAGTGGAATCTCGACGGGATTTGGTACCGGGGACACAATACCTCCATCAACCCTCTAAATCCCACTCCACTGATGGCGGACACCGGGCGCACGTCTAACACCAACATTGCAGTTACAGCCGCAGTTATATGCTTTGCAATAGGGTGACTACTATCGTATTTTGTGGTCATGGCAAACGACTGTTGGACGGTCAATTGTTTTGTGAAAGACTTAGCGGTCTTACGACTTCCCCTCTGGGAAGATGACCGACTAACAGCAGCAACAGCAGCAGTGGCAGTAGTAGGCGTACCGCTGCAGGATTCCTCTGATGAATCCCGTATTGAGGAGGACTCAGTCTGGCTGCTGACTTGGGCTGCAGGACTGAATCTGATGGAGATTGTGGAGGAAGTTGACGAGGAGGGTGTTGCTGTTGTGTATCCAACTGGACCACGGGATTTAGGTGTCCCTGTACCGATGAGGGTCCTAGCCCCAGTTCCTGAACTAACCACTGAACTATGAAGGTTATTCAGGTGACGTATAAGGGAGGATGTTCCTAGGTGGGCAAGATCCTTACCCCTGCTTATTTGAGCTTTACATAAGCTACATATGGCCATACATTGGTTGTCTGGATTTGGATAAAAATAACTCCAGACCGAAGAGGTGCATTTTTTGGTCTTCTGACCAGGCATGACGATGGGCTTTTTCATCCCATGGACATCAGCTGTTTCCCCCCCTGGTGCCTCATTTACAATAACCACATCACCATCCTCATCATCAAGTTCCTCCACAGCGCCAGCTACATCATCAATAGCCTCCTCCCGAGCCACCTCTTCCCGTACAGTGATGGGAAGGTCAGGCTTGACAACCACCAACATCCTTGGACTCGCCTTGTGGATTTGTGATAATTTCTCTTTAGAAGGCAGAGTTGTTTGCTTTTTGTTGCTGACAGCATAACTCTCTTCAATTTTTTGTAGGGGGGGGAGGAGGAGGAGGGCTAAGATCCGTGGGTGAAGCTGAACCACTAGTCATGAACACGGGCCAGGGCCTAAGCCGTTCCTTGCCACTCCGTGTCGTAAATGGCATATTGGCAACTTAACGTTTCTCCTCAGATGATTTTAAGTTTCTCTTTTTGCTACTTTTTCTTAACTTGGGCTTTTTGGATTTTACATGCCCGGCACTACGAGATTGGGCATCGGGCTTGGAAGACGACGTTGATGGCATTTCATCGTCTATGTCATGACTAGTGGCAGCAGCTTCAGCATTAGGAGGAAGTGGGTCTTGATCTTTCCCTACTTTATCCTCCAAATTTTTGGTCTCCATTATATGTAGCACAAGATACTGCAGAATGTGTGAACTTGGTAATATTGCAGTACCAATGGACTTATACTGCTGGATTGGTTTTGCAAATTTGGTTATAATTATATATATTTTTTTAAATTTTTAATTTTTTATTTTTTTTTACTTTTTTTTTATTTTTTAAAAACTTGGGAATAATGGGGAAATAACTATGCCCTTAGAAGCACAGAGCACAGGACACAGCACCACTGGACTGAACAGGACACGGCACAGGACCCAGCAGCACTACGGAACTCAGCAGGACAGAGCACAGGACACAGCACCACTGGACTGATACTGCAGAATGTGTGAACTTTGTAATATTGCAGTACCAATGGACTTATACTGCTGGATTGGTTTTGCAAATTTGGTTATAATTATATATATTTTTTTTAATTTTTAATTTTTTATATTTTTTTACTTTTTTTTTAAAAACTTGGGAATAATGGGGAAATAACTATGCCCTTAGAAGCACAGAGCACAGGACACAGCACCACTGGACTGAACAGGACACGGCACAGGACCCAGCAGCACTACGGAACTCAGCAGGACAGAGCACAGGACACAGCACCACTGGACTGATACTGCAGAATGTGTGAACTTTGTAATATTGCAGTACCAATGGACTTATACTGCTGGATTGGTTTTGCAAATTTGGTTATAATTATATATTTTTTTTTTAATTTTTAATTTTTTATATTTTTTTACTTTTTTTTTATTTTTTAAAAACTTGGGAATAATGGGGAAATAACTATGCCCTTAGAAGCACAGAGCACAGGACACAGCACCACTGGACTGAACAGGACACGGCACAGGACCCAGCAGCACTACAGAACTCAGCAGGACAGAGCACAGGACACAGCACCACTGGACTGATACTGCAGAATGTGTGAACTTTGTAATATTGCAGTACCAATGGACTTATACTGCTGGATTGGTTTTGCAAATTTGGTTATAATTATATATATTTTTTTTAATTTTTATATATTTTTTTTTTTTTACTTTTTTTTTATTTTTTAAAAACTTGGGAATAATGGGGAAATAACTATGCCCTTAGAAGCACAGAGCACAGGACACAGCACCACTGGACTGAACAGGACACGGCACAGGACCCAGCAGCACTACGGAACTCAGCAGGACAGAGCACAGGACACAGCACCACTGGACTGATACTGCAGAATGTGTGAACTTTGTAATATTGCAGTACCACTGGACTTTTACTGCTGAATGTGTGAACTTGGTAATATTGCAGTACCAATGGGCTTATACTGCAGGATTGGTTGTGCAAATTTTGTGGTAATTAAAAAAAATTAAATTAGTTTTTGGTATTTTTTTAAATAACTTTTTTTTATTTTTTTAAACACAGGGGAATATTGGGGAAATAACTATGCCCTTAGAAGCACAGAGCACAGGACACAGCACCACTGGACTGAACAGGACACAGCAGAGGACCCAGCAGCACCACTGACCTCAGAAGGACAGAGCACAGCACACAGCACCACTGGACTGATACTGCAGAACACAGCACAGCACAGCACAGAACTAAACAGCACAGCACAGAACTAAACAGCACAGCATGAGATCTACCAGGACAGAGGACCACCTAACACACCCTCCCTCTACCCTGATCAATGCCCGAGTGAAGATGGCGGCGACTAGCGGGGAATTTATAGGATCCGAGTATCGCGAGATCCGACAACGGGATTATGAGTCAGAGCCTCAGTTTCAGATTTGAATTTGGCGCCAATACCCGGATCTGTCTCGGATCCGACTCGGATCGGCAACGTTCGGGTGGGCTCGGATTTCAGAAATCCGAGTGCGCTCATCTCTAGTCCTGATTAGCACAAGCAGCCACTTGTAGTCGATTGGATTCTTTGTTGTAACCTAGCCAGCCCCATCTTGATCCCTGCACTGCAACGGATGTAGTGGTGACCTTCTCCTTAAACTTCTCAAAGGAGCCAAAGTCACGTTTTATTGTCTCTAAAAGTTCACCTAATACAGCAAAATGTATTATCATGAGGAAAAAATACAAAACAATGTCATGTAAGTCGGTAGACAACAAAACATTTGATATGAAACATACACTGACCTTGAGATTCTCCGCCCCCATTGGGAGAAAGATTTGTCCAGAAGATGGTGTGATTTATATGGCCACAACCATTAAATTTAAGGGCAGGCTGGAGAGAGACCTGAGCAGTAACATCACCTAAAAATGGAATGATAATTAGATTCCAAATACAGACATACTTTAAACTACAATGAATTTAGGTTTGTATAGGACTATGAATCCAAAATGTGAGATGACAACATCACACTAGCAGGTGTTTTAAAAATCCAAAACTTTATTATACTTCAGGCTTTTTTATAAAAAGATAAAAATAAAAATAAAAAAAGAGTTTAATAATCATACTCTTCTAGGGCTTCTCCCAACATATTTAAAAAACTGAATAGAGAAAAAAAAAAGATTATTCTATCAACTCTATTTTCTCAAAAAAGTCTAAATATTATCTGTGATCTACTAAGATGCCTAAATTTGTCTCAATGGAAAACCAAAGTTCACTCCTCCAAAAGCAATAGTTTGTGCAGCCAGGTTTTTGCCAGACATAACCAGGGCCTACAATTCCAAATATAACACGAGACAGAGGTCCATGGGATGTTTGAGCAAGTATAACACCCTGAAACCATGGTTGGAATGGTTTTCGGGATCTGAATGTTTAAAAAAATAAGAACCAGGAGTCGAGATAAAGTTGCTAGTCTTTTGGGAGAGTGTTTACCTTTTTGAAAAAGTATGTCCGAGTGATAGTTTCCCATGAGCAGGGCCGGATTTACCACTACGCAACCTAGGCAATTGCCTAAGGCCCAGCGGTCCCCACAGGGCCCTCCCAGGACCGGCAGTGAGACCACCCTTTAAAAATGGGCCGTTACTTATGGGCTAGTTCTATATGCTTGCCCCCCCGGGCTAAAGTCTGCCAGCCAGCCCCTGAATAGTGGTATATGTTATGCTAAAAAACTATAGTGCTATGGATTTTTTCAGGGAGGGGGCCCCAAACCAGTATCTTGCCTAGGGCCCCATGAGGTCTAAATCCAGCTCTGCCCATGAGAGACACTTGTGAATAGTGATACTGTCTATGTTAGCTTATTGAGTGAGGCCAGTGAGGAGTGTATATGTATCCAATGTGACTGCTACATACAGGACAACAGGCCCATCATGCAATGCTGCTTTGTCCAGTGTTGCCACTTGTTAAATATTGCCAAGTAACTAAGAACTGTACTTGAGCATAAATTGTCAATGATGCTAATGATTGTCAATTAAGCTACATTTTTTTTCCATTAAAGACAGAGATGGTCTAGAGCATAGTTGCCTACTCTCCCAGTATGTCCAGGAGACTCTCAAATTTCATGCAGTCTTCCCAGACTCCCGGGAGAGCAGGCAATTCTCCCCAATCTTGGCCACCTCTGTAAATCGAACGGAGGGGGCTGGGCTTTGTGACGGCGTGCTCGCGTCGTCATGCCCCCTTGTTTTTATTGGCCCAGTATAGTGATGACACGATTCTTCGAGCCCCACACACCCTCCTGCCCTCCGAATCTCCCGGGAAACAACTTGCCTATGTTGGTAAGTATGGTCTAGAGCACATTACTATATCAAGTGATAACTGTACCCCACTATACTTACTGCAGCTACATAACATACAAAGTATTTATTACTAAACCTGCATGGTCTAGGGCTCCTGTTCACTGAATTCCCACAAGAACCTGAGATGAGAGACTGAGCTAGAATGAAGTGGCAGGCCCAAGGGTATTTCAGAGGTAGGTGCTAGTAACAAACACAACTATAATGTCCACCAGGTGGCTACACAACTAAATTGTGACAGGTACTGGAGTCGTTATTGCATACAGTGATTTTTGATACCTTTAGCTAGAGCCTCTGCATATTTTGCCTCTGCTATATATAGGTTGTTTACATAAGCAGCATGGTGTTTACTGTGGTGGAGCTGCATAATTTCAGCACTGAGGTAGGGCTGTAGTGCACCATAATCATATGGTAAGTCAGGCAAAGTATGCTTCTGTCTTGAAGCTAGACCTCCCAAAGCAGGAGCTAGTCTAAGGCTAGTTCTGTAAGGAAAAATAAACAAATTAGGAATCAGTAAATTTATTTTGAAAAAATTATTAAAACCATGTCACCGTAACAGTGCATTACATAATGAAACACAGATTTCCCCCCCCCCAAAAAAATCTATATAGATGTCAAAATAATGCAACCATTTATGTCAAATAAGTTATGAACCTCAAAAAACAACCAATTTGAAAAATATCCGAGGCCTAACAAATCCTCTGCCTTAATTCCTTAAGCTGTTATATTCTAGGGGTAAATTTATCAAACTGCTAGTTTCTGGTGGGTTTGAAAAGTGGAGATGTTGCCTATAGCAGCCAATCAGATTCTAGTTATTTATTCTAGTGTTCCTGCAACTTCACTGCATAGTACAGAGTGTATTATCACTCAACATATCAAATTTTAATTTATAGGTTAAAGTAGAGAATCCATCCCAACCCTTAACAGTGCTTTGGTATATAGGTCCATAATTTCACTACACAATTTTAATAAAGCCTAGATACGTTGTTCTGTTGAATGGCATATTTATGCCTCATATAGCATTTTCCACTTCCCATAATGTGTGTACTGTAACATTAAATTTACCAGACCATGATGCTACTACAGTTTGCCTTTGGCCCAGAGACCCTTTGTCCTGAAAATAAATATTTCTTTTGTGTAAAGGACAAATGTCATTTGCATTCAAGACGGTTTCAAACCTAACCATAGTGTGAATCTGATAGTGTATAGTCTCTGGCAATACAACAGATACAATCAGCATCCTCACATGGCTGGTAAAGAAAACACATCATTTGAGCATTTTTAGTCGCTTGATGCTTACTACGGTTATTAAATGTAAACCTAACCGAGCAGCCAAGTAAACAACTAGAAGGTTGCATAACGTACAACAACTCTCCTGTGGAGCCAACTTCAAGATAACAAGAATGATGGGAGTGGGCAAGTCTTATTGGATAATCAACGTTTTGAGAGTTTACAAAAAAGTGAGAGGGGATAGTACAATTTGTAGCCAATCAGAGCGTTAGTATTTCAAAGAAAGTACAGAGCATTTCGACTTGGCCATCTCCCACATGTCCATTTATAGACAAATTTGAAGCAGAGGTGGCCAAAACCATCCTGAGTAAAGTAAGGCTTGTTCACATAATTGCAACACATTTAGACATGGATGCATCCACCTTTGAGGATACAGAAGAGCTTAACAGCTTACATTGATGTAATTTCCAGTTTTAGTCACAGAATGAGATGCCACAGCCAACACATTGGACATTATTCATTAAGGAAAGTATAATAAAAAAAGGAGTAACTTTGCACTTTGGCAAAATAATGTTGCATTGGAGGGGAATGTAAATTTAAAATGTGATGACAGATTTATAGTTGGGATATTTCATGTCCTAGATCAACTTTAAATTTCAGTATAAACATAAAGCTATCAAATATTTGTTTACTACATGAAAAAGCAGCCATTATTTAACTTATGTGCAAAATAAGAAACTAATTTGGACCCCTTCCATTGTAACATGGTTTTGTCCAGCGGAAAACTTTTTTTGTCTTGCTTTCCTTAATGAATTAGACCCAGTAAGTTGACGTCTCTGTGTCCTTACAAATTCACATGTTAGACTTGGTTTTGAAGCGCTGCATAATTGAAATAGGGCAGACCATTTGGTTTATGACTTTGTTAAACATTGTATTCGTATTGATGCTCGTCAAATGGAGAGGAAACAAGATAGATGGGGTTCCATGTGGACTAATTATCCAGAACCAGCAATATCAAATTACTCTGGAACTCCTGCAACAAAACAAATTGAGGAGTCTGAGCCAATGCAAATAGATACCATTCGCAAACAGATTTCTATTGAAAGAAGAGATCAACGACGACAAGAAAATCTCTGTTTGTATTGTGGTAAATCTGGACATTATGTATCTAATTGTTCTAAACGACCTCGCAAGACAGTTGCTACACTGATGGAACATAAAAACTCTGACCAGGAATCTATTATTTCATGCTGCTTACATCAATTGAATGCTATTATTCCTCAAATCTCTTCACTGTCTACATTTGAGAGAGAGAACAGAAGAATAAAGAATCATTTTTCAATACCAATACAACTTGAGAGAAACTCTCAACTTATTTCAACCATGGCAATGCTGGATTCAGGAGCCAATGGTAATTTCATGGATATAGATTTTGCTAAACAAAACCATCTAGTATTTCAAGAAAGAAAGACTCCTATATTGATGGAGACAGTTGATGGGTCGCCTCTGAATTCTGGTCCCATCACACATGAGACAGAACTTATGTCCCTGATGATAGAACCCAATCATAAGGAGGAACTCACTTTTTTTCTCATCTCTTCTCCAAATTTTCCCATAATTTTGGGTCTCCCTTGGTTCACTAACAATAACCCAGCCATTAACTAGGAGTCTTAAACCCTAACGTTTCAAGATCCTATCAGTGTGGTCCCTCTTGCACAAGAAGAGAATCAGATCTCAGTGTCCCCCTCTTCTGGGGTGGAACAATTGCCTGTTCAATATCAGGATTTTGCAGATATCTGTAACAAACAAAATGCTGACAAATTATCACCCCATCGACCATATGATTGTCCCATTGATCTATTACCTGGGGCTGCTATTCCTTTTGGTCGGATTTATTCATTAGCTGATCCTGAATTAAAGACGCTAAAGACTTACCTGGAGGAAAATGAAACTAAAGGTTTTATATGTCCTTCAAAATCTCCAGCAGGGGCTCCTATTTTTTTTTGTAAAAAATAAAGATGGATCTTTGCGGCCATGCATTGATTATAGAGAATTAAATGAAGTTACTATAAAGAACAGACATCCACTTCCTCTCATCCCAGAATTATTGGAAAGTCTGCAGACAGCAAGTATTTTCACAAAGCTCGATTTAAGAGGAGCGTACAACCTAATACGCATTCGACCAGGTGATGAATGGAAAACGGCTTTTCGAACAAAATATGGACATTATGAGTACCTCGTGATGCCGTTCGGGTTATGTAATGCCCCTGCTACTTTCCAACATTTTATAAATGATGTCTTTCGAGATTTGCTTGATCTGTTCATTGTTGTATATCTTGATGATATCCTTATCTTTTCTAATTCTTTACCAGAACATCAAGAACATGTTCGAATTATTTTACAACGGCTACGTGTAAACCAATTATAAATCAAGTTGGAGAAATGCGAATTCCATCGTACTCAAATAAAATTTTTGGGTTACATTATATCCCCTCAAGGACTGTGTATGGATCCCTGTAAAGTGCATGCTGTGGTAGATTGGCCCATACCTAAAAACGTCAAAGATGTGCAACGATTTATGGGCTTTGCTAATTTCTATCGACGTTTTATAAAGGACTTTTCTGGAATTGCTGCCCCCATTACTCAGCTGACAAAAAATGTTTCCCCCTTTCAGTGGTCACCAGCAGCTGATAAAGCTTTTTCCATTTTGAAAACGAAGTTCACGTCAGCTCCTATATTAATTCATCCTGATCCTACACTCCCATTTGTTTTGGAAACTGATGCATCGGATTCAGCTATAGGAGCAGTAATTTCACAAAGAGTAGGAGAAAAAAAAATGTTACTTCACCCCTGTGCTTTTTATTCAAGGCAAATGACTGCTCCTGAAAGAAACTATGATGTGGGATGAACTTCTTGCCATTATAGCTGCTTTTTCAGAATGGAGACATCTTTTAGAAGGTGCAAAGCATCAAGTGATAGTCCTCACCGATCACCGGAATTTAGAATTCCTTAAATCAGTAAAAAGATTATCTCCCCGACAAGCTCGATGGGCTCTCTTTTTAAGCCGTTTTGATTACCTAATTTCCTATAGACCTAGATCGAAGAATGAAAAAGCTGATGCCCTCTCAAGAGCCTATGCGGAGAATCCTCAACAGGTAAAGCCTGTTCAAACAATAATTCCTGATTCAAATTTTTTGGGGGTTATTTGTACAACTGAGTTATTAACAGAGATCAAGAATGGATATGATATGGATTCTACCCTCATGAATCCTCCAAAAAATGTTACATTATCTTATGACAACAGAGTCTGGCATATGGCACATCAACTATACGTTCCAGAAAAAGCACGGTTAAAGGTCATGCAACTATTCCATGACTCTAAATTAGCAGGCCATAAAGGACTTCAGAAAACTCAAGAACTGTTAAGCCGTTCATTCTGGTGGCCCAACTATAAGGAAGATGTTGCAAAATATGTATCCTCTTGTACAAAGTGTGCCAGATTTAAGACTCCTCGTGCTTCTCCTTCTGGACTACTACAACCTTTGCCAATACCTACACGTCCATGGGATTTCATTTCCATGGACTTTATTGTAGAACTTCCGAGATCTAAGAATATGACCACTATCTTTGTGGTAATTGACAGACTGAGAAAGATGGCTCACTTTATACCCTGCCAGGGTACTCCTAAAGCAAAAGAAACAGCTGACTTACTTATAAAAGAAGTTTTTCGTTTGCATGGTGTTCCTAATGATGTGGAGTCAGACCGAGGCATTCAATTCACATCACGATTTTGGAAACAGTTTTGCAAATCCCTTGGCATTGTGGTGAACTTGTCAACTGCATTTCATCCACAGTCAAATGGACAAACGGAGCGAACAAACCAAACACTTGAGCAATACCTCAGATGTTATATTTGTCACCTACAGGATGATTGGGTTGATATCCTCCCCATGGCTGAGTTTGCATACAATAATTCTCAACATTCATCTACAAGATTTAGCCCTTTCTATGCTAATCTAGGATATCATCCAAATATTTGTCCCAATCTACCTTGTGACTCTCCAATTCCTGCTGTGGAAGATAGACTGATTATTATGCAAAGTAATTTTGAATTATTAAAAGAGACATTGAAAACTTCTCAAGAAAGATATAAACGTGATGCTGACAGATCACGAAGGGCTGCTCCAACTTTTAGTATTGGTGATGAAGTATGGTTGTCAACTAGACATTTAAGAATGAAGGTACCATCTGCTAAGTTGGGAAGTAAGTTTTTTGGTCCATATAAGATCATTATACAGATTAGTTCAGTGGCTTTTCGATTGGATCTTCATGATTCCATGAAGGTACATCCTGTTTTTCATGTATCATTACTAAAACCTTCAGTCAAGAATCCATTTCCTGGTCGCTCTTTGCCTCCTCCTGAGCCAATTCAAGTTGATGAGCATGAGGAATTTATAGTCAAAAAGATCCTGGACTCTCGTATGTTTCGAAATCAATTACAGTATCTGCTACGTTGGCAGGGATATGGGCCAGAAGATGACTCTTGGCAATCTGCAAAGGATGTTCATGCCCCACTTTTGGTAAAAGCATTTCATCAATAGCATCCTGGAAAGCCTAGTCCTAAGTCGTCCGGTGGACCTCGTTGAGAAGGGGGCATCCTGTTATGTTCTTGCCCTTAGATTTGCCCTCATTCAAGATGGCCGTGATTGCCTCATGAAGTTTCCATCTTGGATCTCTGATATGAACTTGCCTTTACAATAGCCCTTATCCAAGATGGCCGTGATTGTCTCAGGAAGATTCCATCTTGGATCTCATTTCCTGTTTGGGCCTAGAAAAGGCACTTCCTGTTATGCAGCCTTTGCTCGAGTATTGTGTTTGTGTCTGAACCAGATGCTTCCACAGAACCTTGCTCCCTTGTGATTTGGAATACAATTACTTGGTACCTCTACAGGATATTTATCCTGTTGATACTTTGGACTTGCTTGCTGGACATTTAAGATTTATTTCTGTATCAAAATAAATCCTGTTTACTACAGTACTACCTGGCTATTGGGTTCCGTTTGTAATACCAGAAGTGTGACACTTAAGTACTCTTAACCCAATACTTCTAATTTTCATTAAAAAAAATAATGTCTCCTATGTCTGCATTGTTCTGCACTAATCAGGCAACCTCTTTCTACAGCAAAACACTCCCTTCAGCTGTAAACAATGCAGCTGCTGCTACCACATACAGTCTCTGACAATCCAAACCCCAACCATGGCACACCAAACACACCCGCTACCTGCAAAAGTGCTCCCGCACTGCAGAGTGTCACTTGAGGATATCTTATCCTATCCCAATTTCCTCCACTATAAATTCATCCTTTCATCTTACATAGCTCACCTTTCAATTACTAAACATTCTTCAAATCTCTAAAATCCACCCAGTATTCTATAACACATCGCCTCTTTGCTACCTTCAATTCACTTCTCTGCCCAACTGCACATCTTCCCCCTTCCTCCCTCACTGCCCAAGAATTTGCCACTTACTTCAAAGACAAAATCAATACCATTCAACAAGATATTTCCTCATGCCAAATTCAACACACTCCACCCACTCAACTCACCTTCACCTACACTCCCAAATCCACTATTAATTCCTTTTCTCTAGTAACTCAAGTCTGTATACTCACCTCATCATCTACACCCTACAACCTGTTCCTCTGACCCTATTCCCTCCCAATTTCTCTGCTCCCTCTCCTTCACTGTATGCCCACCACTAGTTCACCTAATCAACCTGTCTCTCTCAACCGGCACATTTCCATCCTCCCTTAAACATGCGTTCATTACACCAATTCTAAATAAACCATCTCCCGATCCAGCCTCTTTCTTCAACTACTTCCTTATTTCTCTCCTCAACTTTGCTTCCAAACTACTTGAGCGATTATTGTACAAATGCCTGCCTCACTTTCTCTCTTCTTACTCCATTTTCGATTTTCTGCAATCAGACTTCCGTCCCCAACATTCCACTGAAACTGCTTTCACAAAAGTGATCGATGATCTACTTACTGGAAAGTCTAAGAGTTATTTCTCCATATACATTCTGCTTTTGACACTGTTGATCACCATCTTCTCCTACACACCCTTCACTCCATTGGCCTTTGTGACAGTTCTTTCCTGGTTCAGTTCCTACCTATCAAATTGTTCCTTTAATAGCATATGTCCTCAGTAATGACCAAGGAAGTTGATTCACATCGTGAGCATACAGAGGACTGAATCCATGCAGGCCTGTTCAGTCCTCCTTCAATGTAAGGTCACAGAGAAAATCAACTACCATTGTCCACTTTTCCCCAATAACATTTGGGTCTCAGAGGAGGGGCTTGTATTTGTTACATGAGGGAAGGTTATAATAAAGGGTGTGGGCAAAAGTTAAAATGCCCTCCAATGGTACATGTTCAATTATTCAATATTATTGGGATAGCTGATATTTATGTCTATTGTGATAGAAGGCATCTAACTTGAATACCATATTTACCCTGAAACGGGTCATGTTATAACCATGCTAAAGACCATGCAGTTATATGGTTGCCATGGACATTTTGTCAGTTACATTTCACAGCATCATTATGAACTCATAATCACCTAGTCACCTGGATGCAGCTATAATAGAATGTTGTCTACAGTTGTTGAGAGTGAGAGGAATGACTGGGATACAGGTAAGTAATCACGTTAATACAGTAGTAATGGTGTGATGGGAAGACATATTGGGGGAGATTCGATTCCGCACGTTGTTCTAAAGAACAACTCATTACCGTTAGTACAGTAATTTCAACACGGCTCACGGAGCTGTGAGCAAAATTCAGTGTTGAAATTACAGTACTAGCGGTAATAATGTGAATCAATTAACGTAGTAACGGTAATGATGTGTGCCCCACAAAATTCTAAAGAAAAACGCAGGGAATTGAATATTCCCCATTGAGACATGTTTTAAATTTGTGTTTAAAGATAGATTATATTAGATGGACGGAGAGACAGACAGACAGTTTGTAAACTGTCACCCTGGAGGTTTACTTTTGCATTCCAGCTATAAGAAGCGGTGGTAGTCTCTTCGCTGATGCTGATAAATCCGAGGCTGTAGTGGTCCCGACATTGCCACTTTAAATAAAAATTCATTGAGGGCGCACTGACGTCAGACACTACTGCCAGATGCCTGTGCATTCAGAAGAAGCTCCTGTCAGTGGTTTGCTAGCATCGGATATGTGGACAGTCGCTGATCAGGTAAATCTGTGTATATTCTTGTTGTTTTCTTCTCAAATTTTCTTTTGTAGGTGTCCTCGGCGCCGAGCATCGACAACACGTACCACACCCATAAGAAGGGGTATTGCTGTAAAAACATCACTACAAATAGAAATTTTCATTAGCATGTATTATTAAGATGTAGTGTTAAGTTTGCAATTGGCTCTGGGGTCATGAGTTTGATTGCAAAACAGTGCCTCATCTGTATGGAGTTTGTTTGTTCTCCCGTTGCTCCGGTATACTCCCACACCCCAAAAACATATTAGTAGGTTAAATAGCTGCTATGGTTGTGAGGAGGATTGGGAGAGTTTGACATTGGGGAGGGTAAAGAACTGGGGGTGAGCGAGTAATTAATAAGGTGATGATCTGAGAGGGGGAAAGTAGTGTTAAAGAAATCAGAAACTGAGCATAGTCTAGCGAAAACAAGATCAAGACAGGGGCCATCCTGATTAGTAGGGGATTCAATCACCCATGATGAAGGAGGGTATGTCAGAGGATAAGCAGTGAGAGAGCCATGTAAAGCAAAAAAATGATATATACATATGGTGATGCCTTCACGCACACTTTATGATGGTTGTAGATGGACATACATCATCAATGCCCTCTAGAAATTCTCTGAAATGTGGAATTATACACACAATAAAATATGATGGTGTAGTATATTAACATAGCACATATAACAACATATCAGAAAACTTCCAATTGAATCCCGTGCATGAATAATATAAGTAGCACCCATGTCTCCACTCAATGTGAGAACCCTATAGGGTATGTGCTTACTGGAACAAAGCTGTAATCACGCCCGTAATGGAGATTGGAAAGTTTATCTTATTTTTATCTTATTTTTTATCTTATTTTTATCTTATTTTTTTATTGTATTTTTTCTTCTTATTTTTTATCTTATTTTTATACTTATTTTTCATCTTATTTTCCATCTTATTTTTATACTTTTTTATAATCATGTATTTCATCTTATTTTTATTCTTAAATTTTATCTTATTTTTATACTTATTTATACTTATTTTTTATCTTATTTTTATACTTAGTTATTATCTTATTATTAGTCTTATTTATGTTCTTATTTGTATACTTATTTTTTTGTCTTATTTTTCATCTTATTTTTTATCTTATTTTTATCTTATTTTTTATCTTTTTTTATCTTATTTTTTCATCTTATTTTTTATCTTATTTTTATCTTATTTTTTATCTTATTTTTATCTTATTTTTTATCTTTTTTTATCTTATTTTTCATCTTATTTTTAGACTTATTTTCTATCATATTTTTTATCTTATTTTTCATCTTATTTTTTATCTTATTTTTATCTTATTTTTATCTTATTTTTTATCTTATTTTTATACTTATTTTTTATCTTATTTTTAGTCTTATTTTTTCTTATTATTTTTTATCTTATTTTTTATCTTATTTTTTTTACTTATTTTTATCTTATTTTTCATCTTATTTTTTATCTTATTTTTATCTTATTTTTATCTTATTTTTTCATCTTATTTTTTATCTTATTTTTATCTTATTTTTTATCTTATTTTTATCTTATTTTTTATCTTTTTTTATCTTATTTTTATACTTATTTTGTATCTTATTTTTAGTCTTATTTTTTCTTATTATTTTTTATCTTATTTTTTATCTTATTTTTTCTACTTATTTTTATCTTATTTTTCATCTTATTTTTTATCTTATTTTTATCTTATTTTTTATCTTTTTTTTATCTTATTTTTTCATCTTATTTTTTATCTTATTTTTATCTTATTTTTTATCTTATTTTTATCTTATTTTTTATCTTTTTTTTATCTTATTTTTCGACTTATTTTCTATCATATTTTTTATCTTATTTTTTATCTTATTTTTATCTTATTTTTATCTTATTTTTTATCTTATTTTTATACTTATTTTTTATCTTATTTTTAGTCTTATTTTTTCTTATTATTTTTTATCTTATTTTTTATCTTATTTTTTCTACTTATTTTTATCTTATTTTTCATCTTATTTTATACTTATTTTTAATCTTATATTTTATCTTCTTTTTAATCTTATTTTTATACTAATTTTTCATCTTATTTTTATACTTATTTTTTGTCTTCATTTTCATCTTATTTTTATACTAATTTTTCATCTTATTTTTATACTTATTTTTTTTTTCATTTTTATACTTGTTTTTTCTCTTATTTTTTCTCTTATTTTTAATCTTATTTTTTATCTTATTTTTAATCTTATTTTTCTACTTATTTTTTATCTTATTTTCCATCTTATTTTTATACTTATATTTCATCTTATTTTTATACTTATTTTTTATCTTAGTTTTCATCTTATTTTTTATCTTATTTTTCATCTTATTTTTTATCTTATTTTATATCTTATTTTTATACTTATTTTTTATCTTATTTTTATACTTATTTTTTCTCTTCATTTTTATACTTTTTTTTGTCTTATGTTTTATCTTATTTTTAATCTTTTTTTTTCTTCGTATTTTTGATCTTATTTTTGATCTTATTTTTATACTTTTTTTCATCTTATTTTTTATCTTATTTTTATACTTATTTTTATGTTATTTTTCATCTCATTTTTTATCTTATTTTTCATCTTATTTTTTATCTTATTTTTCATCTTATTTTTATACTTATTTTTCATCTTATTTTTATCTTATTTTTGTATCGTATTTTTTCCTCTTATATTTTATCTTATTTTTATACTTTTTTTCATCTTATTTTTTATCTTATTTTTATGCTTATTTTTTATCTTATTTTTTTACTTATTTTTCATCTTATTTTTATACTTTTTTATAATCATGTATTTTATCTTATTTTTATTCTTAAATTTTATCTTATTTTTATACTTATTTATATTTATTTTTCATCTTATTTTTATACTTAGTTATTATCTTATTATTAGTCTTATTTATGTTCTTATTTCTATACTTATTTTTATTATTATATTTCATCATATTTTTAAAACTTATTTTTCATCTTATTTTTATTCTTATTTTTCATCCTATTTTTATTATTATATTTAATCTTTTTTTATACTTATTTTTCATCTTATTTTTCATTTTCTTTTTTATCCTATTTTGCAACTTATTTTTTATCTTATTATTATACTTATTTTTAATTTTATTTTTCATCTTATTTTTATACTTATTTTTCATCTTATTTTTATACTTATTTTTTGTCTTCATTTTTATACTTATTTTTTTGTCTTATTTTTTATCTTATTTTTAATCTTTTTTTTTCTTCGAATTTTTGATCTTATTTTTCATCTTATTTTTATCTTATTTTTCATCTTATTTTTATCTTATTTTTCATCTTATTTTTTATCTTATCTATCATCTTATTTTTTATCTTATTTTTATTTTATTTTTCATCTTAGTTTTTTATCTTATTTTTTATCTTATTTTTATCTTATTTTTTTTCTTATTTTTAGACTTTTTTTCTATCATATTTTTTATCTTATTTTTCATCATATTTTTTATCTTATTTTTATCTTATTTTTTTATCTTATTTTTATCTTATTTTTCATCTTATTTTTTATCTTATTTTTCATCTTATTTTTATCTTATTTTTTATCTTATTTTTAGACTTATTTTCTATCATATTTTTTATCTTATTTTTCTACTTTTTTTTCATCTTATTTTTAATCTTTTTTTTTCTTCGTATTTTTAATCTCATTTTTCATCTTATTTTTATACTTTTTTTCATCTTATTTTTCATCTTATTTTTATACTTATTTTTTATCTTCTTTTTAATCTTATTTTTATACTTATTTTTCATCTTATTTTTATACTTATTTTTTATCTTATTTTTTATCTTATTTTTCATCTTATTTTTTAATCTTATTTTTTATCTTATTTTTCATCTTATTTTTTATCTTATTTTTATACTTAGTTATTATCTTATTTTTTATCTTATTTTTTATCTTATTTTTTATCTTATTTTTCATCTTATTTTTTATCTTATTTTTATACTTAGTTATTATCTTATTTTTATCTTATTTTTCATCTTATTTTTATCTTATTTTTTCTTCTTATTTTTATATTGTTTTTATACTTATTTTTCATTTTATATTTTATCTTATTTTTTATCTTATTTTTATACTTATTTTTCATCTTATTTTTATCCTTCTTTTTATCTTGTTTTTATACTTATTTTTTCTTATTTTTCATCTAATTTTTATTTTTATTTTTCATCCTATTTTTATACTTATTTTTTACTTTATTCTTATAATTATTTTTTATCTTATTTTTATACTTATTTTTCATCTTATTTTTATACTTAGTTATTATCTTATTATTAGTCTTATTTATGTTCTTATTTCTATACTTATTTTTATTATTATATTTTATATTATTTTTAACTTATTTTTCATCTTATTTTTCATCCTATTTTTATTATTATTTTTAATCTTTTTTTATACTTATTTTTCATCTTATTTTTCATTTTCTTTTTTATCCTATTTTATATCTTATTTTTTATCTTATTATTATACTTATTTTTAATTTTATTTTTCATCTTATTTTTTATCTTATTTTTCATCTTATTTTTCATCTTATTTTTATCTTATTTTTTTATCTTATTTTTATCTTATTTTTCATCTTATTTTTAGACTTATTTTCTATCATTTTTTTTATCTTATTTTTATCTTATTTTTCATCTTATTTTTTATCTTATTTTTTATCTTATTTTTTATCTTATTTTTAGACTTATTTTCTATCATATTTTTTATCTTATTTTTCATCTTATTTTTTATCTTATTTTTATCTTATTTTTATCTTATTTTTTATCTTATTTTTATACTTATTTTTTATCTTATTTTTAGTCTTATTTTTTCTTATTATTTTTTATCTTATTTTTTATCTTATTTTTTTTACTTATTTTTATCTTATTTTTCATCTTATTTTTTATCTTATTTTTATCTTATTTTTATCTTATTTTTTCATCTTATTTTTTATCTTATTTTTATCTTATTTTTTATCTTATTTTTATCTTATTTTTTATCTTTTTTTATCTTATTTTTATACTTATTTTTTATCTTATTTTTAGTCTTATTTTTTCTTATTATTTTTTATCTTATTTTTTATCTTATTTTTTCTACTTATTTTTATCTTATTTTTCATCTTATTTTTTATCTTATTTTTATCTTATTTTTTATCTTTTTTTTATCTTATTTTTTCATTTTATTTTTTATCTTATTTTTATCTTATTTTTTATCTTATTTTTATCTTATTTTTTATCTTTTTTTTATCTTATTTTTCGACTTATTTTCTATCATATTTTTTATCTTATTTTTTATCTTATTTTTATCTTATTTTTATCTTATTTTTTATCTTATTTTTATACTTATTTTTTATCTTATTTTTAGTCTTATTTTTTCTTATTATTTTTTATCTTATTTTTTATCTTATTTTTTCTACTTATTTTTATCTTATTTTTCATCTTATTTTATACTTATTTTTAATCTTATATTTTATCTTCTTTTTAATCTTATTTTTATACTAATTTTTCATCTTATTTTTATACTTATTTTTTGTCTTCATTTTCATCTTATTTTTATACTAATTTTTCATCTTATTTTTATACTTATTTTTTTTTTCATTTTTATACTTGTTTTTTCTCTTATTTTTTCTCTTATTTTTAATCTTATTTTTTATCTTATTTTTAATCTTATTTTTCTACTTATTTTTTATCTTATTTTCCATCTTATTTTTATACTTATATTTCATCTTATTTTTATACTTATTTTTTATCTTAGTTTTCATCTTATTTTTTATCTTATTTTTCATCTTATTTTTTATCTTATTTTATATCTTATTTTTATACTTATTTTTTATCTTATTTTTATACTTATTTTTTCTCTTCATTTTTATACTTTTTTTTGTCTTATGTTTTATCTTATTTTTAATCTTTTTTTTTCTTCGTATTTTTGATCTTATTTTTGATCTTATTTTTATACTTTTTTTCATCTTATTTTTTATCTTATTTTTATACTTATTTTTATGTTATTTTTCATCTCATTTTTTATCTTATTTTTCATCTTATTTTTTATCTTATTTTTCATCTTATTTTTATACTTATTTTTCATCTTATTTTTATCTTATTTTTGTATCGTATTTTTTCCTCTTATATTTTATCTTATTTTTATACTTTTTTTCATCTTATTTTTTATCTTATTTTTATGCTTATTTTTTATCTTATTTTTTTACTTATTTTTCATCTTATTTTTATACTTTTTTATAATCATGTATTTTATCTTATTTTTATTCTTAAATTTTATCTTATTTTTATACTTATTTATATTTATTTTTCATCTTATTTTTATACTTAGTTATTATCTTATTATTAGTCTTATTTATGTTCTTATTTCTATACTTATTTTTATTATTATATTTCATCATATTTTTAAAACTTATTTTTCATCTTATTTTTATTCTTATTTTTCATCCTATTTTTATTATTATATTTAATCTTTTTTTATACTTATTTTTCATCTTATTTTTCATTTTCTTTTTTATCCTATTTTGCAACTTATTTTTTATCTTATTATTATACTTATTTTTAATTTTATTTTTCATCTTATTTTTATACTTATTTTTCATCTTATTTTTATACTTATTTTTTGTCTTCATTTTTATACTTATTTTTTTGTCTTATTTTTTATCTTATTTTTAATCTTTTTTTTTCTTCGAATTTTTGATCTTATTTTTCATCTTATTTTTATCTTATTTTTCATCTTATTTTTATCTTATTTTTCATCTTATTTTTTATCTTATCTATCATCTTATTTTTTATCTTATTTTTATTTTATTTTTCATCTTAGTTTTTTATCTTATTTTTTATCTTATTTTTATCTTATTTTTTTTCTTATTTTTAGACTTTTTTTCTATCATATTTTTTATCTTATTTTTCATCATATTTTTTATCTTATTTTTATCTTATTTTTTTATCTTATTTTTATCTTATTTTTCATCTTATTTTTTATCTTATTTTTCATCTTATTTTTATCTTATTTTTTATCTTATTTTTAGACTTATTTTCTATCATATTTTTTATCTTATTTTTCTACTTTTTTTTCATCTTATTTTTAATCTTTTTTTTTCTTCGTATTTTTAATCTCATTTTTCATCTTATTTTTATACTTTTTTTCATCTTATTTTTCATCTTATTTTTATACTTATTTTTTATCTTCTTTTTAATCTTATTTTTATACTTATTTTTCATCTTATTTTTATACTTATTTTTTATCTTATTTTTTATCTTATTTTTCATCTTATTTTTTAATCTTATTTTTTATCTTATTTTTCATCTTATTTTTTATCTTATTTTTATACTTAGTTATTATCTTATTTTTTATCTTATTTTTTATCTTATTTTTTATCTTATTTTTCATCTTATTTTTTATCTTATTTTTATACTTAGTTATTATCTTATTTTTATCTTATTTTTCATCTTATTTTTATCTTATTTTTTCTTCTTATTTTTATATTGTTTTTATACTTATTTTTCATTTTATATTTTATCTTATTTTTTATCTTATTTTTATACTTATTTTTCATCTTATTTTTATCCTTCTTTTTATCTTGTTTTTATACTTATTTTTTCTTATTTTTCATCTAATTTTTATTTTTATTTTTCATCCTATTTTTATACTTATTTTTTACTTTATTCTTATACTTATTTTTTATCTTATTTTTATACTTATTTTTCATCTTATTTTTATACTTAGTTATTATCTTATTATTAGTCTTATTTATGTTCTTATTTCTATACTTATTTTTATTATTATATTTTATATTATTTTTAACTTATTTTTCATCTTATTTTTCATCCTATTTTTATTATTATTTTTAATCTTTTTTTATACTTATTTTTCATCTTATTTTTCATTTTCTTTTTTATCCTATTTTATATCTTATTTTTTATCTTATTATTATACTTATTTTTAATTTTATTTTTCATCTTATTTTTTATCTTATTTTTCATCTTATTTTTCATCTTATTTTTATCTTATTTTTTTATCTTATTTTTATCTTATTTTTCATCTTATTTTTAGACTTATTTTCTATCATATTTTTTATCTTATTTTTTTTATCTTATTTTTATCTTATTTTTCATCTTATTTTTTATCTTATTTTTTATCTTATTTTTTATCTTATTTTTAGACTTATTTTCTATCATATTTTTTATCTTATTTTTCATCTTATTTTTTTCTTATTTTTATCTATTTTTTATCTTATTTTTTATACTTATTTTTTAATCTTGTATTTTATCTTATTTTTATTCTTATATTTCATCTTATTTTTATACTTATTTATACTTATTTTTAATCTTATTTTTATATTTATTTTTATCTTATTTTTTATCTTATTTTCATACTTATTTTTAATCTTATTTTTCATCTTAATTTTTATCTTATATTTCATCTTATTTTTTATCTTATTTTCATACTTATTTTTTATCTTATTTTTTATCTTATTTTTTATCTCATATTTTATCTTATTTTTATACGTATTTTTCATCTTATTTTTATTTGATTTTTCATCTTATTTTTATACTTACTTTTTATCTTATTTTTATACTTATTTTTATTTTTAAATTTATTTTTCATCTTATTTTTTATCTTATTTTTCATCTTATTTTTTATCTTTTTTTTTTTTCTTATTTTTTATCTTATTTCTATACTTATTTTTCATCTTATTTTTATACTTTTTATCTTATTTTTCATCTGATTTTTTTTATCTTATTTTGTTCTTATTTTTTATCTTATTACTTTACTTATTTTTAATCTTATTTTTATACTTACTTTTTATCTTATTATTCATCTGATTTTTTAACTTATTTTTTATCTTATATTTTATCTTATTTTTATATGTATTTTTCATTTTATTTTTCATCTTATTTTTATTTTTATTTTTTATCTTATTTTTCATCTTAATTTTTATCATATTTCATCTTATTTTTATCTTATTTTTCATCTTATTTTTTATCTTATTTTTTAAACTTATTTTTCATCTTATTTCTATACTTATTTTTCATTTTATTTTTATACTTACTTTTTATCTTATTTTTCATCTGACTTTTTATCTTATTTTGTTCTTATTTTTATCTTATTACTATACTTATTTTTAATCTTATTTTTATACTTACTTTTTATCTTATTATTCATCTGATTTTTTATGTTATTTTTAAACTTATTTTTTATCTTATATTTTATCTTATTTTTATATAAATTTTTCACCTTATTTTTCATCTTATTTTTATTTTTATTTTTTATCTTATTTTTCATCTTAATTCTTATCTTATATTTTATCTTAATATTTATCTTATATTTCATCTGATTTTTTTTATCTTATGTTTTTCTTATTTTTTATCTTATTTTTATACTTATTTTTCATCTTATTTTTTATCTGATTTTTCATCTTATTTTTATACTTACTTTTTATCTTATTTTTCATCTTATTTTTTTCTCTTATTTTTATACTTATTTTTTATCTTATTTTTATTTTTAATCTTATTTTCTATCTTAATTTTTATCTTACATTTTATCTTATTTTTTATCTTATTTTTTATCTTATTTTTTTTCTTATTTTTTATCTTATTTCTATACTTATTTTTCATCTTATTTTTTATACTTACTTTTTATCTTATTATTCATCTGATTTTTTATCTTATTTTTAAACTTATTTTTTATCTTATATTTTATCTTATTTTTATACGTATTTTTCATTTTATTTTTCATCTTATTTTTATTTTTTTATCTTATTTTTCATCTTAATTTTTATCTTATATTTCATCTTAATTTTTATCTTATATTTCATCTGATTTTTTATCTTATGTTTTTCTTATTTTTTATCTTATTTTTATAGTTATTTTTCATCTTATTTTTTATGTGATTTTTCATTTTTTTTATACTTTTTATGTTATTTTTCATGTTATTTTTTTCTCTTATATTTTATCTTATTTTTATACTTATTTTTCTTTTTATTTTTATTTTTAATCTTATTTATCATCTTAATTTTTATCTTATATTTTATCTTATTTTTATCTTATTTTTCATCTTATTTTTTATCTTATTTTTTATCTTATTTCTATACTTATTTTTCATCTTATTTTTATACTTACTTTTTATCTGATTTTTTTATCTGATTTTTTATCTTATTTTGTTCTTATTTTTTATCTTATTACTATACTTATTTTTAATCTTATTTTTATACTTACTTTTTATCTTATTATTCATCTGATTTTTAATCTTATTTTTAAACTTATTTTTTATCTTATATTTTATCTTATTTTTATATAAATTTTTCACCTTATTTTTCATCTTATTTTTATTTTTATTTTTTATCTTATGTTTTATCTTAATTCTTATCTTACATTTCATCTTAATATTTATCTTATATTTCATCTGATTTTTTTATCTTATGTTTTTCTTATTTTTATCTTATTTTTATACTTATTTTTCATCTTATTTTTTATCTGATTTTTCATCTTTTTTTATACTTACTTTTTATGTTGTTTTTCATCTTATTTTTTTCTCTTATATTTTATCTTATTTTTATACTTATTTTTCTTCTTATTTTTATTTTTAATCTTATTTTTCATCTTAATTTTTATCTTATATTTCATCCTATTTTTATCTTATTTTTCATCTTATTTTTTATCTTATTTTTCATCTTATTTTTTATCTTATTTTTTAGCTTATGTTTCATCTTATTTTTTATCTTATTTTTTTTTCTTATTTTTTATCTTATTTCTATACTTATTTTCCATTTTATTTTTATACTTACTTTTTATCTTATTTTTCATCTGATTTTTTATCTTATTTTATTCTTATTTTTATCTTATTACTATACTTATTTTTAATCTTATTTTTATACTTACTTTTTATCTTATTATTCATCTGATTTTTTATCTTATTTTTAAACTTATTTTTTATCTTATATTTTATCTTATTTTTATATAAATTTTTCACCTTATTTTTCATCTTATTTTTATTTTTAATCTTATTTTTCATCTTAATTCTTATCTTATATTTATCTTAATATTTATCTTATATTTCATCTGATTTTTTTATCTTATGTTTTTCTTATTTTTTATCTTATTTTTATACTTATTTTTCATCTTATTTTTTATCTTATTTTTCATCTTATTTTTATACTTACTTTTTATCTTATTTTTCATCTTATTTTTTTCTCTTATTTTTATACTTATTTTTCATCTTATTTTTATTTTTAATCTTATTTTTTATCTTAATTTTTATCTTATATTTTATCTTATTTTTTATCTTATTTTTTATCTTATTTTTTATCTTAATTTTTAATCTTATTTTTTTTCTTATTTTTTATCTTATTTCTATACTTATTTTTCATCTTATTTTTTATACTTACTTTTTATCTTATTATTCATCTGATTTTTTATCTTATTTTTAAACTTATTTTTTATCTTATATTTTATCTTATTTTTATACGTATTTTTCATTTTATTTTTCATCTTATTTTTATTTTTATTTTTTTATCTTATTTTTTATCTTAATTTTTATCTTATATTTCATCTTAATTTTTATCTTATATTTCATCTGATTTTTTATCTTATGTTTTTTTTATTTTTTATCTTATTTTTATACTTATTTTTTATCTTATTTTTTATCTGATTTTTCATCTTTTTTTTATACTTACTTTTTATGTTATTTTTATGTTATTTTTTTCTCTTATATTTTATCTTATTTTTATACTTATTTTTCTTCTTATTTTTATTTTTAATCTTATTTGTCATCTTAATTTTTATCTTATATTTCATCTTATTTTTATCTTATTTTTCATCTTATTTTTTATCTTATTTTTCATCTTATTTTTTATCTTATTTTTTAGCTTATATTTCATCTTATTTTTTATCTTATTTTTTTTTTTTTTAATCTTATTTCTATTCTTTTTTTTCATCTTATTTTTATACTTACTTTTTATCTTATTTTTCATCTGATTTTTTATCTTATTTTGTTTTTATTTTTTATCTTATTACTATACTTATTTTTAATCTTATTTTTATACTTACTTTTTATCTTATTATTCATCTGATTTTTTATCTTATTTTTAAACTTATTTTTTATCTTATATTTTATCTTATTTTTATATAAATTTTTCACCTTATTTTTCATCTTATTTTTATTTTTATTTTTTATCTTATTTTTCATCTTAATTCTTATCTTATATTTCATCTTAATATTTATCTTATATTTCATCTGATTTTTTTATCTTATGTTTTTCTTATTTTTTATCTTATTTTTATACTTATTTTTCATCTTATTTTTTATCTGATTTTTCATCTTATTTTTATACTTACTTTTTATCTTATTTTTCATCTTATTTTTTTCTCTTATTTTTATACTTATTTTTCATCTTATTTTTATTTTTAATCTTATTTTCTATCTTAATTTTTATCTTATATTTTATCTTATTTTTTATCTTATATTTTATCTTATTTTTTATCTTATTTTTTAATCTTATTTTTTATTTTATTTTTTTTCTTATTTTTATCTTATTTCTATACTTATTTTTCATCTTATTTTTATACTTACTTTTTATCTTATTTTTCATCTGATTTTTTATCTTATTTTGTTCTTATTTTTTATCTTATTTTTATACTTACTTTTTATCTTATTATTCATTTGATTTTTATCTTATTTTTAAACTTATTTTTTATCTTATTTTTCATCTGATTTTTTATCTTATTTTTATACTTATTTTTTATCTTGTTTTTATATTTATTTTTCATCTTATTTTTTAACTGATTTTTCATCTTATTTTTATACTTACTTTTTATCTTATTTTTATCTTATTTTTCCTCTTATTTTTTATCTTATTTTTATTTTTAATCTTATTTTCATCTTAATTTTTATCTTATATTTTATCTTATTTTTCATCTTATTTTTATACTTATTTTTTATCTTATTTTTTATCTTATTTTTCATCTTATTTTTTATCTTATTTTTTCTTATTTTTTATCTTATTTGTATAGTTATTTTTTATCATATTTTTATACTTACTTTTTTTCTTATTTTTCATCTTATTTTTTTTCTTATTTTTTTATCCTAATTTTTATACTTATTTTTCATCTTATTTTTATTTTTCATCTTATTTTTCATCTTATTTTTTAGTTCTGTGGATATGGCATATACCATTACCGGACGAGCTTGCATTTTACACCTTTATCTCTGCTACGTTATCATCAAAACCTAACACGGAGCTGTTACATTATTTTTATCATTTAGAGAACATAGGTCAAGTTGTGTGTTCGTAGACTATTGACATCCTATTGGGGCATCGATACTGCGATCATTACAGTTGGAGAGGATAAGATACAATTATTATCCAGATCTGTAAGTCCAATGCTATTGGTTCTTTCCATGTACCGCTGTTTTTTCAGTTGAGCGCTATCATCAGTTGACTTTTACTATCTGGATGTGTGTCATTTCCATTCTTAATATATTATGATACATTACGTGCAGTGACTTCATGTTTGTCCTACAGCTTGTTTCATTAGTTCATTAACAACAAGGGGACAGAGTGGTGGAGAATCCTTATATATATTTGTTACCAGGTCCTGAGTGCAGGCCGCCGCACGAGTGTGGTAGCCATCTTGGAATGGACTCCAGCGCCGGAATGGTTAAATCACCGGCGCTAGGCGCCACATGAAATATGTTAATGAAAATGTTTTTATAAATAATAATGTATTTTAAATGTGCGCTGCAGCGCTGGGTGGGTAGCATCCAGCACAGCAGCAAGGAAAGGGTCTGGCTGCTCTTCACTGGTACAATTTTCGTCCAGGGAGCAGGGTCCGTGAAGTAGCTTTGGGCGGGAGATTTAAAAGTTAAATCTCTTGCCCCAGACAGACAGGCACCAGGGGAGGAAAGTGGGGTGACCCCCCCTCTCCCTGGCAGCTCGTGGACAGGGGGGAAATATACTCCACCCTGCCACTAGCAGTAATGTTAAAGCTGTTAAACCTCTCTGGGTTCACTCACGTGCAGGCTGCATGAATCAACCCAGATAGGTTAGAGGGACAAGAGGACTGATTACCTCCTGCTAGTCTCCAAATATGTATAAAAAAGGCTCTTTTGTATTAAAAGTTGTTCTTGTCTCATCTGACCTGATCACTGGTACCTTTAACCAGTGAAGAGCAAATAAACATCACTTGCTTCAAAGACCTGCTTGGAAACGTCTCTATGCCGATTCCTGTGACCAACAGATTAGACCCAACTCTAATCCATTCCCGGCTGTTCTGAGGTTTGGACTCAGTACCCAGTACCACCGGTCTGCCCACTACCAGGCAGCTCTGGCCAATGTGATAGGCCAGGGGGGATCCATCTACAGCAACCCTGATCCACAGGAAGAGGTCAGGGGTACCAGCCCAGATACTCCAGTACCAGGGTACACCCGTAGCGTCAGTTACCCAGGAGAAACTCGGTTCTGGATGCCGGTAAGGAGTCCAGCGGTGGCAGTATTGTAAGCCCCCTCCTATTGCAGCAGGAGTGCGCGCTTGGGATAACATAAGGGAACGGTGGCAAAGTAAGCCCAGACGGTTTCCAGCAGCAACAGACAGGGTGTCATAGGTGGTCCATCCTGTCACAGATTTCTGGTGGTCGCAGTGGGGTAACCAGAAGTAGCTTTTCGTGCACCAGTCAAGAGAGCCAAGTTATGCAGGAGAGGAATAATTGCAGCCAGGAGAACACACAGGATGTTGAAGTACAGTAAAATGCCCAAGGCGGACCTTTTGATACTGTGTCAAGCAAAGAAGTTAGAAATTCCTTACACAACAACAAGGAGCAAAATGAAAAATGGCGCTGAGAGCATGTGATGCGCAGTACAGGTCAGCAAATGAGGAAGCTGACAGTGACCTGGAAGAGATGTTCACTTCAAACCTAGAGGTACCTGCAGTAACATCCTAGAACACAGCACCTGTTTCCAGCAACAGTCCCCTCCCCCAGAGTGAACTGGTAATGCAAGTTCAGCAGCGTGATGAGGGTAACTTTTCTGTACTAATGGAGCAGCTGGGGTCCCTGGGAGACAAAACCACTGAGGCGAGGCGGTTGCTTATCAACAAGTTGTGGGGCAATTGGTGAGCACCGCCTCCTGCAGCTGCCCGTGAACAGTCATCTGCTGAGTCCAGATTGGCATCTCTTCACTTTGCCAATTTTGATGACACTGTCGGAGATATTGATGGTCATTTGCAGGTGTTTGAAATGTCTTGTAGCCTACATGATTTGCCAAAACAGGAATGGGTAAAATATCTGGTTCCCACGCTACAAGGTCGGGCAGTGTAAGCTTATCGCAGTGTGGCCCCAGAGGACTGTGTGGACTATGATGTGGTAATACAGGCCCTCCTTAAGCGATATGTTATTACCCCGGAGATCTACTGGCAGAAGTTTCGGGACTTGGCTAAAAACACCCTTATCAGCCATGAGGAATTTGCCAATCAGTTGCAGCAGTTGGCAATAGATAATTAATAGATAGATTAATTTATCTGATGCCAAGTCCTGGGAAGAATTAGTGGACATAATTTGCAGCAAGCAATTTAACCGCCGGTGCAGACCAGAGGTAAAGGAGTGAGTATTGGACCGTAGTCCAGCAACCCTGAGAAATGCAGCCCAGTTGGTGGATCAGTATGCGACAGTGAGGCCACACTGGCTGAAGCGCCAGGTTAACAGTCAACCCCAAAGGACAGTATAATCAGGGGTATACCCCTCTTCTACTCACCCCGAAAAGCAGGTACCTAGCCTTCGGGAAACATTCGCCAGCCACTACCCCGTCCTGTCCCTGGGTACTATCAGAGACCACTGGAGCTTGGGCTTGAGAAGAAATGCTACAACTGTGGGAAAACCAGTCTTTTAAGGATGAACTGTCCCACAGTCCCAACACCCCAGACTTGGGCCCCTAATCCAAGTCCTGGGGCCCGGCTGACTTGCTTAACTGGTGAAGGTGAGCCATTAGAGACTGTTTCCACCATCGCCAGCCCAACGAAGTTTGGCGTGTCTGACTCACTCTACTCTTCCCTGGCGTGTTCCACTCACTCTACCCCTTCTGCATCCTCTCACTCTGCCCCCTCTGCATCATCCTCTCACTCTGCCCCCTCTGTATCCTCACACTCCGGGAAGAGGGAACAGTCACCTGTGTGTCCAAAAGACCCCCAAAAACATGTGGGGGAACCTGCGACCTGTCCAAGTGGGACCCCTGCAGGGAGAAAGACTTAGAGACTCAGGGGCATCAATCATTGTAGTGAGCCCCATCTTAAAAAGGGCCTCTCCTTATCGTCTATGCTTCTCTTTTCCCCCCTCTTCACCCTCTTGGCTCTTGTTAAATTTCTCCTTACTACTCTCAATGTCTAACCTATAAATACTTGCTTGCCCCTCCCCCCTGAAGCCTAGTTTAAAATCTCCTTCAGCCTTCTAACCATCCACGCCTCTAGAACAGCAGCCCCTTCCTCATTCAGGTGCAATCCATCTCGACAACAAAGATGGTAACTGACCGAGAAATCAGCCCAATGCTCTAAGAATCCAAAACCTTCCTTCCTACACCAATCTTTTAGCCACACATTAACCTCCCAGATTGTCCTATCTACCTTCCTAATAATTGAATCCCCTACTGCCACAATCTGCCTGAGTCCCTGAGTAACTTTGGTCCCCTCTATGCTGGAGACCATTCCCCTGGTTGCTAGAGAAAGCAGTCTCACCCAACTCTACCAATTCTGAACTGTCTTCCACAGTATCTTCATCCAATCTGGCAAATCTGCTGGGATTGCTAGCACAGAACTGGCCTGCCTCTTCCTCCCTCTGCTACACCTAGCAACCGTTACCCAGCTGCCTACCTGTGCATCCTCCTCTGTCTCTGCTCCACCCTGCTCAGCTAACGCATCAGCTGTAAACTCTGCTCCAAGTTGACAATCCCTCTCAATGTTGCAATTGTCTGCTTTAGATCAGTTACCTGAGCTTCCAAATTGCTCATATTTCTCACACAGGTATAAACCTTGGAACAATTGCTCCAACTGTGCATACATATGGCAAGATATGCATTGAGTGAGATCATTAAGCCTGCTACCACTCACCTTATTATTACTAACTTAACTTCTTATAGCCTACAGTGAAATCAAAAGTACTAACCTTTGCTAGCCACTTACCAGATTAAACCCCCTCCCGGATTCAACTCATTACTGGATGTAACTCCACACTTTAAACAAAAAGCACTTAAAATCAAAATGCAGTGGAAATCACAAGCTAACTTCTTGGAGTGTTGCTTGAAGGAATCAGCAGAGGTGTAAAGTATAATGTAACTCTACAGTATCTGCAAAGGTTAATGCGATGCTAAACACATTAGTAGTCACAGGACTAATACTTTTTTGTGTCGTGTATATAGATAGATAGATCGATAGATAGATAGATAGATAGATAGATAGATAGATAGATAGATAGATAGATAGATAGATCGGCCTGCGGGCATACTATCCATGCCCCTGGCCAGTAACCTCAGCACTCTGCGTGCAAATGTGCTCACCCTCATCTTGGAAATAAGCTACTCTCCAATACTCTGCACTGTGATTTGTTAGCAGTGCACGTGTGGTCGAGCTCACGTCATTTGCGGATCTTTTCCACACTTGTGTGCAAGATGTCTGTCCGTCATTCTTTCATCGTATTATAGCAGGGAGGGGGCTGATCAATGGAAAATGTATTATGCTATTCTCAGTTACAGGTACTTGATAGGAGAAATCTGTAATTGCAGGCACATGATAACACCTGATTATAGGCACAATATTTATAATTGTGCTAGTTTTTGTCCTAGCTGAGCTTTAAATGTCAGTGTATAAAATAAACTGTAAAATGTTTGTGCCACTACCAGAAAAAACAGACAGTAATTTACTTATGTTTCAAATTTCAGACACATATTTTAAAACCTTTACTTTGTGACATGATTTTGCTAAGGTTCGAAGTGACACATTTATTGGGCCATAATTTGCTTCAGGAATCTGGCCCTCCTATGCTCATCATAAACTTACTGAGGAATTAAATCTTATGCAACACAGAGGGTATAGTGGTGCTATTGATAGTGAGAGAGATTGGAGGCCAGTTGGTGACTCTGGCATGAGGGACAATAATAAGCTCTGTTTAGAACATGTTGAGCTTTAGGTATCGTTGTGACATCCATGGGGCAAATGCAGAAAGGCTGTGGTTTACAACAGATGGTACTGAAGGTAATAGGTCAGGGAAAGCAATGTACATTTGAGTGTCCTCATCGTAGAGGTGGTATTGTAGGCCAAATGAGCAAATTAGTGCCGCAAGAGAAGAGGTGTACAATATTAAAGTGCAACACTTAGAAAAAAAAAAAAAGAACCTTGTGGGACCACAATAGATAGTGGGATTGGAGGTGAGAATGTGCCAAAGGTGGATACACTAAAGGAGCGGTTCGAGAGGTAGGAAGTGAACCAGGAAATAATTGTGTCTAGATGGACAATGGAGTGAGGGGTGTGTAGGAGAAGAGGGTGTTCAAAAGTGTCAAAAGCAGCAGAGAGTTATAGGAGAATGAGTATTGAGAATTAAAAATATTAATGTTTATTCATAAACACATTTTCAGTAATCAAATAAAACACAAATTAAAAACAAACTGTGAATACAAAATCCGTTATAAAAAAAAAAAACATCAAATGCAAACGCATCTATTCTGGAACCCATAATGGCTGTCTTCTTTACCTGTTTAAAATATTATAGAACAGAGATCAACCTTAGGCCATTTTGAAATAAAGTATTACTTGACTGTGTATACTTTGTACACACCTGTACTTTCCAGCTGTAAAATCCACAATTTCTGATGCCTTAACTGTAATGCAGGTCCCCCAATAACCTAAAAGTACTAACATTGTTACCTATAGATACTTACACGCTTACAAAGGCAACTCCTTCATGTCCTGATCCTCCTCCTCCATGACATGATCCTGGCTACACCTCCTTGGTGCTCCAGCTGACAGCTGGGTCATAAGGTCTGTTGGAATAAATTACACACATTTTGCTATTTACTAAAATGGTGTCTGTTTCTCACTTGTCTACAAAATAAAAGATAATGTAAGGTATCTCCATTAGAACACATTTTCAAATCAGTGCCTTAAAATCAATAAACAGATACAACACTTAATTGATATACTTGACTTGGGCAGAAAAAAACATTGGGCCTGATTCATTAGCGATCGGATCTTATCTTTCTTCATCTTAAGTTGCGATGAGTACTTTAAGAAGAAACCTGGAAGATAACAAATTCGCAATTCAATAAAGAACGGAAAGTTGAAAAACACACCCACCTTCAGTCCTTTACGCAACGGAATAGAAGATAAATAAATATGCATATTAATTTTTTAAATTTATGTTGCTGTAAAATTATGTCCCGACCATTAAAAAAAATGCATAGAGTACTCTTCCATAATCGATACATAGAAGAGTACATGCAACCTTCACACAGAGAAAGGGTGTGAGTCCGGATTCAAACTCATGACTCCATTGTTGGAAGGTGGATTGGCTAACCACTAAGGCAATGTCCACTTTGAGAAAAGAGTGAGAAGCTCAATAATACAGCATGCATGCTACAGATGAAAGTGCTAGTTAATGTGCATGCTAACATTTATTACTATGAATGCCCTAAGAGGAGGGGTGTTGATTTGGAGGGGACAGGCTCCTTGGAGTTAAATGCCACATTGTCTTGAAACCTTGTGTTTTCAGCATCTACGGCTTATATGTTATGTTATGTACTCAGCTTTCCAAAAAAAATAACACAGACCACAGTCGAGCAGCATGGTGGTTTTAGTTGCTTGCACTTGTGCCTTACAGCACTGAGGTCATGAGTTCAATCTCCAACCATGGCCTTCTCTGTGTGGAGTTTGTATGTTCTCTTTCATGTTTGTATGGGTTTACTCTGACATTGTAAGTTGATGTACAATATGCTTTTTATCAATTTTAAATCTAACCACAGATTTAACATTTGCCTCCCACTAGAATGCCACATGATTTTGGGAAGTTTTTAATTTTATATGGTATTTGGCATATACTTTTCTTAACGATTCTGCCCCCCAGTGCACATTATGTGTATGCTATTACTACGGATGGGCTACCTCTTTTAGGTGGGGAATGTTGTTTGAGGGCACAGGTTCCTTTTTTGTGAAATGCAACTAGCAAATGCAAACCTTTTTTTCCTCATCTACTGCTTGTATGTTATTTACCCATCTAGTATAGAAAAATACTATAGCCAACACTGGGTCAGCATGGTGGTTTAGTATCTAGCACCTCTACCTCCCTGTACAGGTGTCATGAGTTTTATCCCTGACCATTGCCTTATCTGTATGGAATTAGTGTTCTCCCCATGTTAGTGTGGATTTCCTCCCAAAATCCAAATACATACTAGTATTTTCATTTGCTGCTAACAAATTGACCGGAGTCTGTCTGTGTTACAGCTTTTACATTGTAAGCTCTGTAGACTGAGGTAGAATTAGTGCTGCTATATAAATGTTGCAATGATGATGTAGTAGTAACAAAACAATCTAGCTTAAATGTTATTATTGCTTTATTGAAATCTCCATTCTTTATTGTCTTTATACCCACATGTTGTGCAACTGTAATATATTAATAAAGACACACACCAATGATTGTGTTTGATTATATAATCTTATTTATCAAATTGTGAAAAACATTAAACTATGTACATTTATATTTTTCAATTCTTTTCTTATATTTTGTGATTTTGACAGCAATTTTCGGCCACCAATGGGGGGTTCTGGCCCTTATTGAGGCGTATTCGGGAGCTGTAAAAGAAAATTAAAAAAAAAAAAAATCCATGGTCACCTAATTTTGAAAATAGACAGGAGTTAGCAGAGACATGTACTTGTTACATAACTGTAAACTGACAGCAATGTCTAATGGGATGCAAAATACAGTTGGAGCAAGAGGCCTAAGCTTTTGTGTTGCAGAGGGCATGGATAGTGTATTTTCCTAAAATACTTTGTAGGCCCATCATAATGGAAACCTGTCACATTTATGTCAACTTTAATTGAACATGTATGACATCAGGGATTTATTACTAGTATAATGGACATATAAATGTTATAAAATTATGCAAAGGCTTTAATGCAAATACTTACCATCTACCAAGGCCTCCGCCTCTTGCCTGTCCGCAGGCACCTTCTCTGGCTCTACCACTGTCTCCGTCACCTCCTGAACCCCGGCCTCCACTACCACCTCTGGCCCCTCCTCCTCCTGCTTGGCCTCCACCACCGGCTCTGGCCCCTCCTCCTCCTCCTCGGCCTCCACCACTGCCTCTGGCCCCTCCTCCTCCTCCTCTGCCTCCAACACCGCCTCTGACCCCTCCTCCTTATCCTCAGCCTTCACCTCTTCCTCTGCCTCACATCTTTCACGACGTCTACGGTCTATTGAGCATATAAGTGTATTGTTCAAAAATCAACCTGGTTACCAATTATACAGATGTAGTCAGATAATATTGTGATCAGAAGGACAAAAACACATCTGCCACTGTAATATTAAAAATGTTTTTAAGCTAAGGTCAACAAGTTGCCTTACTGGGTAGCACTTCTGCATCACAGTACTGGGGTCAAGAATTGGAATCCAAAACCTGCCTTAATGGTCTGGAGTTTGTCTCTCAATAATTAAGGAAAGTAAATGTTCAGCCACAAAAATTATGAGACTGGGGCAAAAGCACATTGCATTGGAGTTGGAGTTACATTTCTAGTCTGGAGGAAGATTGATATGTAGGGGTAGGCCCTGTCATGTGATTTTTGGATAAAGATTTTAGAAAATTAAACCAAGTATGTTTCAACATGAATTCTCCAAATCTCCTCCCTGAGCTTGTTTAAGAGCGCCGTTTGACGGTGGCGAAGGTCGCTGCAGCGACGCAGAAGTTGGACTACCGCCCGTCGCCTATTAAAGCGTACCCGTAGATATCTGCGGACCCTTAGATAGGCCGCAACTTAATTTTGATGAGTACTCCATGCTTTGCAATGAGGATGACTCATGTACATCTGGCCTACCATTAAAATTTAGATTTAAACGCACCTGAGCTCTTCCTTCACTCCTGCTCATCACCAAATGTTTGGTTGCAGGAACTTTATGCTATTTGTTTTTGTGACTTCAAAAACATTATTACAGTAAGTACAATTTTATGTGACATGTTTCAATAGATAGAACATTTCTGCTTCAGAATAGGAACCGAACTTGTTAGGCATAAAGCAATGTTACTGTGCTTGCAATTTTCAAATAGTGTGGTTTTGCTCTATATGCACAGGCAAAGTGTCACATTTATAGCAACACTCTGCTAATGGGTTTCCAAATCAAACACAGGAGTAAGCAGACTATAGCATTGTTGGTCTGATTAATTGAACTGTATATAGCCACTATCTTTGGTAGACAAAAAGCATGTATGTACAATATTGTCTACACTCTCAATCATCCTTATGCCTCTTTTTTGCCCTCTCCTTAGATTTATAAGCAAATTGGTGCCATAGCTTTGCTCTGCTCAGGAATCTGACTTTGATATTGGTGAGTTATCTCTGCATCAAACACTGCTGATTGGTTAATGAGAAAAATGTAAACTGTCCAATTGACCTTCATTTATCTGAGGGTTTGAAGCCCATTACAGTTGTTTGAGAAGTGTCTGCGGCTAATCTCAATTACAGACACCTGGATCTCAAAAGTTACAAAACTTTCTTGTGTGGACTTTTTAACTGGTGCTGTTTTGGCTACTCACTCCTTTCCTCTTTTGTGGTGTTGCATTTGCCCATTTTTACAAGGATTTGCTTTCAAAACGTATGGTGGTGATAACAAGGGAATAAAGGCATAACTGAGTATTTGATGTGTTTGGCAAATGATGAATCTGTGGCTTTACATAACCCCTTTTTTTTACCTATTTTATAAGTTACATGTATATATTTAGAAAGCAAAAGCATTTATATATTAATGTGCATGTACTTGCAAACTATGTAGGAGTCTGAGGAATGCATTGTTTAGCTTAATCATGCAATAACGTCGATTAGGGGGTGGGGTTTTTCAAATTTCCAAAGTTTAACATGATTGTTTGATTTGTCAATGTTCACACTCGATGTCTATTATAGCTAACAATGTCTGATGCTGGGCCCAGCTTGTCCTCCAGTCCAGTTGAAAGAAACAGGAGCTGTCTTCATTTTACAGATTGGGAATTACAGGTGCTTGTGGAGCTAGTGGTTGAAAAATTTAATGCAAGCACCAGACGACTTGCTGCCTTTGAGAAATCACGCCTATGTGAACAGGTCACCAATCAAGTGCATGCCATAGCTCCGTGTCGCCGTTTGCCCCATGAAGTCCAAAAACAGTAATATGAATTTGCTTGGTCTAACCCACAATTTAATTTTGATGCTCCGAAACATAGTACAAGTCTGACGACTGTGAGCTTGACACATACTGTGCATGTGTAAGTCATTTTTCTGTCAAGGCCTTTTTTAAAGTAGCAAATGGCCATGGTTGGCTCAAAGTGTACTTATACAAATTTAGAAGTCACGTTTGGTCCATTATCCACCCTTGAAAAGCCACACACATTTGACAGCGTAGTTGTAGTGTGATTTATGTGTGTAAATAGTAAATGGACACTATTAGGTGCCATGTTTTTGACTATCAAACCATTTTAAGGCTAATATTTTTGACAAATTTCGGCAGTTGGGCTGACTATAAGCAAAGATTAAAAAATAAAATTACAGATGGAAGGAGGCACGCTCAGCAAACCGGTGGGGGGCCACCTGAAGAACTGTGATTAACACCCCTAGAGGAGTGTGCAAGTGTCGCCTTTTCCGAGGAGTCTCTTTTTGGGGTGGTTGTTACAATTCTGTCTGTTTTTTTGTTTTATCGTTTTGTGTTATACCATATCACAGATTCAATTATCATCGACTTATGTCTTGTACATAACTTGTCTTAAACACGTTTGCACCTATATTGCATCTGACTCACCTTAATTATATATTTATAGTTTCAGTTCACATTCATTATAGTCACTTTAATACCGTAATATTAAATATACACCTCTCTTTTTTTAGTCCTTAACACACAGGTGTTTTTTACACCTTAGTCGCCTTATGAATGAGTAAGGAAGATTTATAAATATGCATAACTATCATTAAATTACACTATTACACGTTTTTCTCTTTTTATTTCCCCTTTATTTGTAATAGGATACAACGATACATCTGTATACGATGAATTATTCAGTAACTGTTTATAATATTTGTTTATACCTCTCTAGGATCAGATATACTCACCGTAATATTACTACAGATCACGGATAAAACGTAGTCTCATTCATGAACTAAACAATTCATGTTTTCATAGTAACACAAAATACCAATAGGATTGCAGGACTGACAGAATCTGATATATTAGAAGCAGAGACTACTGCCGATCATCTCTATGACAAAGGATTATGTGATTGGATCCTCAATTATGACGCGTATAAAGGGGCGTCTATTCCACAGCTTAAATAGCCAATCATTACTATGGCTCGTCTTGCCTTGAAAAAGCATACTAGCGAAACGCGCGTTGGCGTCCGCATTGTATCTCACACGCTGCTGTTAAATAATACTTACTTTATAATAGAGATCTAAACTATACTCTCTCACACTAGATTGGGTCATAAAAATGGGACAATATACGATCGTTTCATTATGGGCTGAGATTAATGTATATGCTATAAGATTCATATTAAACACGGCTCCAGTAGACTCTTTTATTGACAATTTTCTGGTAGTATAGAAACCAGCTAATTCATGAGTGCACCTGTGTAATTAGATTGGGCCATAACTACGGGTCAATATTTTACCGCTATACAGTGTGCCGTGACAATTATATGCGCTATAAGAGTTTACTTAACACGGCTCCAATAGATTTATTTATTGATTACTCTAGATAACTCTCAGTGGTTATAGAGATCTGTCAGCCTATTAGGGCAGTAATTGCTTTGACCCTGCCGTAGATGATCCTATCACTATCATAGAAGGACTATACTGTGCACAACTTTATAACATAGGATCATAGACTAGATTTAGGCATGCACGATTACTTGCATTCATCATTACTAACCACAGAAAGCCTACATCTGAGAGATATAGTGTAAATAATAGTAATTAAGGTATTACAAGTATTCTTCTCCATCCGAAGTATTAATCATTATTAGGGTCTTATTTTGTTATGACCTCAAGGATGTATGAGTAATTTATTATTACAGCAGCCAATATTGTTATATCAATATCTACTATTTTGATTGATTTAGTGAGAATACAAGCGATTTGCAGCAGAAGCTGCAATTTTATTTTCACTTCCCTCACTTTGCATCCATTTTTAAATTTTCGCTAGTTGTATCCAGATTTTAATGAATACTAATAAAATGTAATTTTTATATTCCATTCCATTATATTAATTCTGGAACTAATATATGTTCAGTAATATAGGGGTTATTGATTATATATATCATTGACAAACTTAGTGCGGTTATCTTTGTAACAACCACCCCAAAAAGAGACTCCTCGGAAAAGGCGACACTTGCACGCTCCTCTTGGGGTGTTAATCGCAGTTCTTAAGTTATCCTTAGCGCTCCATACTACTATTTGGATCTAAAGATATTGGCACTTTTTACAGGTTATATCTGTGGTTGCTGCCCCTTCCCCTTCTGTGGTTGCTGTCCCTGCCCCTTCTGTGGTTGCTACCCCTGCCCCTTCTTTGGCTCTTGCACCCCCCTCAGCACGTCCAGCAGTACACCCTTCCTCACCCCCTGCCTATCACCCTGTCTATCCCTCTGGCCCTTCGTCACGCCGTCGGTCACAACCTGCTGACCAAGAGAGCTCCAATGCTTGCTCTGAGCCCTCCACATCATGGGTGACTCGAAGCACAGGTTGTGAGACCTCAGCGGGGAAAAAAAATAATGTTGTTAGGTTTTTTTTTGTTTAAGTTAACAATTTCGCATACTTTGTGAAATACATAGATATTGTAATTAAAACTAAATTACACTTGAGTTTATAACTATTTGGTTGTTGGTTATTGTAGACATATTAGGGTTTCAGTGCAAACTTCCACATATTGGCGCTTGTCAGTACAATGTTACATCAGTACACTGAGCCAACATCACTTAAAGCACTTAAAGCACTCATTTCCAAGTGTCTTACAATAAATTTCAGTTCAAAATGGGCCTGCAAATTTACAAAATAAAAAATCCCAATGCAAGCAGCCCACACAATAATGGCCATTAAACACCAGGGTCATTCAAGCTAATACTACATAGCTAAGTGTAAATGACAAAGTGCAGGTTTTTTGAGATTTCATGTTGGTGAACATAACAAAATTCAACCAAAGTCAAACGTCTCGTGTTCCCCAGATTTTATCTGAAAACAACAAGTTACATATATGACAGGTGTGTACAAGATCACAATCTGTGTCTTCACCCACAATTTAGCATGCTTAGAAGTGTGTATGTGTGTGTGGCTGGAATGGAACATTGCATGACTAGGCAAAAAACAATATAGTTGATGTGTAGCAGTTCAAAAATACCTTAGGAAGCTGGTCAAATCTGAAAAGGGTGGATAGTGTCATTGTTTAACTGCTGGACAAAACCGGACTTAAAGGTAATGTTGATAAGGACTCCAAGATGCTGAAGTTGCGTATGACACCAAGGCATTGGACTTGATTGTGTGGACTTTGTGCTTTGCATTTGTTTGTGGCCACGATTCCGAGCAGAGTGGTGATTGTGGTTTGAACATGTCCTAGCCTAGGAAGTGTTGTGGGCAACGAATCTAACATTTATGGACCCTACTTTGACCATATTTACAGAGGTTACTGAAAAATATATAGGATTAAGTTCACATACCATGTTGAACTTGCATAATACAAAATCCTAACACGTGGACCAAGAAAAGCGAGCATACATACTAACCACACAAATATACCTATATCTTAGAAAGTTCAAACCCACAAAATAGAGTGTGATTTAAGGCGAAGGGCTGTATGTAGCTAATGTCAAAATTAGCAAGGATAGTTACAATAGATAGTACATGTACACAGGGCCGCCATCAGAAATCGTGGGGCCCAGTACAAATGAAGCAGGCAGGGCCCCCCGAAGACCCCCCCCCAATGAACCAGGGCCATCTTTCCGACTGCGCATGATAGGCAGGTGCCCGGGGGCCCAGGGGGAAAGGGGGCCCATATAAATTAAATAAAAATCACTGAACTTAATCAGTTAAGTTCAGGTAAGTTAAGGGGGTCCCTAATATATATATATATATATATATATATATATATATACACACTCGCCAAATATTGGCATTGTCCCTACTAGAATCACAACATTTCACAGACTCTCCTGCTCTCTCCTACCTGTTCTTCTCACTTTCCCCACCTGTGGCTGCAGGTTTCATTAGTTGCGGCTTGTCTGGATACTGGAATGTTGGGGGCCCTAGTTGGAAAAAAAAATGGGTACATTTAGAAAATTACAGCCAGCCCCGGCATTAAATCAATATCACCCACGATTAATAATTAGGTTTTTCTCCAACCCCAACATTAAAATAACAGTATTCACATTTAATAAATAATAATATATTATAACATACCTATACAGACCCATATAAAGCCAATGTCAGATGCTGTCCTCCTGAATACTAGATGACTACCAGAAAAGGTTGGAGGATGGAAGCCTGTTGCAAGTGTATGCTGGAGGTGACTCTTTTACTTCACTGACTAGATGTGAAGATTCGTCCAAAGTTTCTACCTCTAATTTAGAACCCAAAATGTCTAAACCAGTGGTTCCCAAACTTTTGCAGTTCGTGGCACCCTTAGAGTCTCCATAATTTTTTCAAGGCACCCCTCCAAAATAATTACTGAGCAGTCCTGTTTTAGAAGTAGTTGGGTCAAAAAAATTTAATAAGTATTTAGGTCAGGACAGAAATACTTATTTAGTTGTATGCAAAAATGCCCCCTCTACATCCAGACACACTGTCCCCTCTGCATCCAGTCACTCTGCCCCCTCTCACGCTGCCCCCCTCCTCTGCCCTCTGTCATGCTCCCTCTCACTCTGCCCTCTGTCCCCTCCTCTGGCCTCTGGCCCCCTCCTCTCCCTCTGTCATGCTGTCCCCTCCTCTGGCCTCTGTCCCCCTCCTCTGACCTCTGTCACGCTGTCCCCTCCTCTGACCTCTGTCACGCTGCCCCCTCTCCTCTGTCACGCTGCCACACTGTCCCCCTCCTCTGCCCTCTGTCACGCTCCCTCTCACTCTGCCCTCTGTCCCCTCCTCTGGCCCCTGTCCCTCTCCTCTCCCTCTGTCACACTGTCCCCTCCTCTGGCCTCTGTCCCCCTCCTCTTCCTCTGTCACGCTGTCCCCTCCTCTGGCCTCTGTCACGCTGCCCCCTCTCCTCTGTCATGCTGCCACACTGTCCCCCTCCTCTGCCTTCTGTCACACTGCCCCCCCTCCTCTGCCCTCTGTCACTCTGTCCCCTCTCCTCTGGCCTCTGTCACGCTGTCCCCTCCTCTGGCCTCTGTCACGCTGTCCCCTCTCCTCTGTCACGCTGTCCCCTCTCCTCTATCATGCTGTCCCCTTCTCTGGCCTCTGTCACGCTGTCCCCTCTCCTCTGTCACGCTGTCCCCTCCTCTGGCCTCCGTCACGCTGTCCCTTCTCCTCTGTCACGCTGTCCCCTCTCCTCTGTCATGCTCCCTCTCACTCGGTCCCCTCTGCCGCGGCAAAGCCAGAAGAAAACAAAACAAAACATAAACTCACCAATCCGCGCGGCGCCGGGACTCAGCATTCTCCCTCTCTCTCACGCAGATTGTCGCTATAGTGACAAGCTTCGTGGGAGAGGAGTTTGCTGGGTCCCGGCGCCGCGCGGATTGGTGAGTTTATGTTTTGTTTTTACCTGACTTTCCCGCTGCACACCTGTGACAGCGCCGCAGCACCCCTGGGAGCCGCGGCGCACACTTTGGGAACCGCTGGTCTAAACCCTAATGTTTGTCATGGGATCCACAGGCCTGTACAGAATTTGTCAGTTGTGCATTTTAAATATCCCTTTATTTACTTACCTTTGAATTAGCTTTTTTCCTCTCTTCTCTTCTCTTTTCTTTTCTTCTGTTTTCCTCTCTTTTCTTCTGTCTTCTTGCTTCTGTCTTGTTCCTCTCTGCACAGTTCCTCACTGAGTGTCAGGCGTAACTTGATGATGTCACGCCTGACATTCAGTGTAAATAGTGCAGAGAGGAAGAAGGAAGGATGCCAGCGCTGTCATCACTGTTGAGTATCTGTGGTTTTTTTTCCCTCTAGCCTGCTCCCCCCTAAACACCAGTACCAGCGGGCGCGCGCGCAAAGAAAAAAAAGGGGAGCCCGGGTCCGGTACAAGAGTACCCCCTGTACCCCCCTGATGGCGGCCCTGCATGTACATGTACCTAAATGGGCCCCAAAGGACTATGGAGTGATTGTTGTGTATGACAAGAGGAAGAACAGCAGTGTAGTAAACAGCAGATACTTCTTTGTGACTGATTGCTGACACTATTGCAAGGTCAGATTTATTATTAACAGAAATTATTAAATATTTGCAGCACAATACAAGTAAGACAGTAGCCTTTGACAGAAAGCTCCTTGGATGATGAGCAAACAATCAGGGCCAAGTGAAGAAAAATATAGGCAGAGTTGTAGCATTGGATAAATACTTCAACGTGTGATAAGACACGAAATTCAGAACTCTAAAATGTCATCTTTGGCTGTTGAATGGAAAAGAAAAAATTATTACACCAATATTAGCTCACATCTAACTTTACTGCATGTACTTAGTTTATGCCTTTGTGCACATGAAGGTGGCCATTGTAACCTAACATGCAAAGTGTCTTGTAAGACTCAACACAGTACTCTCTGAAATAGTGGCTTGTGGGTTTTAGCTATATCTTGATTTAGGAGTGTGGTTTGTGGTGGTATTGTCTTGAAAGTACCCAAAAAACCATCAGCTTTTAAGAATGTGGATTGGCTAACGTTGCCTAGGCAAACACACAAATCTCCATCACAATTCTAAAGGTTTTTTACAGCAATATTGTATGCAGCACCCATACTTTACAATAATATTAAATGTTATTTATCAGAACACTATAGATACTTACATTCTTCAACTGGCTACGACACCATAGCCACCTCCTTCAGCTCCAAAGGCAAGTGCTGTGGGCCCTTAGCCCTGCCAGCACCCAAATGCTGTGGCATGTGGGTGAAACAGCCTGTGGTTACAAGGTAACACATTACTTGTTGTATAAATGTGGCATTTTCTTCAGTCTAATGCCTACAAATTATATATATATACTTTAGATCCCTTGATGAACGCTGTTATCCTAGATTTTTACTAACAATGTTAGGCAATAATATTTGAAAGGTAATTGCCATTGCCTTACCAAACCATTATGCCATTTAATCAATGATATTATTCAAACAGCATATGGGTCATGTTGGGACAGTTGCAACCTAAGTCTTAATTTGGACACTTAAGGACGTTGATGTTTGCACATTAGCCATTAGTTTTTATCACAAAAACATTTTGGGGGGTGGAAGACAAATGGTTGTCCCAAAAATTACACAAATTTAAGGAGAATTTCTAAAGCATTTTCAAGTACACTTACAGGTTTTTATTAGATTTTACAAGCATGGCAAATGGATGCAATATCATTAGGACAACACCACATGTATGTTTGGCAAGTCATTTGTTTGTTTCAAATGTAAGTTTGCATATATTTTACGTTTGCTCATTATTAAATCAGATAACATTGGTGTATTTGACATTTGATCTTTAAAGGAAACAGTACTAATAAATTTGATTTACCTCAAAAATATGTATCAATGACATACTGCCTGATGTTGGCCCCCTTATCTGATTCCCACGGTGTGGCTTCAGTCTCCCCCACCTCGTCCATCCCAGCAACCTCGTCCACCACCCCTGGAGCCCCACTACGGATGGCAATATTGTGAAACACTACACACAGAGCTATGATGTCACATACTTTACTTGGCCCATACATCTGTGCACCACCAGACCGGTCAAGGCATCTGAAGCAGGCCTTTAATAGGCCAAATGCCCTTTCAATGACGGATCTGGTGGCTGTATGAGCCGAGTTATATGCAACCTCACGCTCTGTGTGTGGGCTCAACATCGGAGTGAGGAGCCAAGGGCATAATTGATAAGCGTTGTCTCCTATGTAGGATGAAAGGAAAGACATAAGAAACAAACATTAATACACTGTAACACAAACAAATGACCACCCTCAAAATGTTACCATTCAAAAATATGTCTAGTACATTATAGCAAAGGCAAATTGACAGCTAAGTGAGGAATATTACCTTAAATAAACAAAACATTGTGAACTAATCACATTTGGGAAAACACAAACCATAGGAGGCTGAAGTTTTTTTTTATTTCGGAGGGATGCCATAGACAATATCTATCTTACATGCTTTTAAATTAACCACCTTTTTAACAATTTAAGCAAAACAAATATAATGTACCATTTTGAAAATACACATTTCAAAGCAACTTGACTTAGGCATATGGCCTTGTAGAATTTACTAACCCTTTCAAAACATCATGTAACCTTAGATGTTATGTCAGTTTATGAAAGCTGGCAACATTAGCAGGAGCATTTAGAAACGTGGACTTAAAAAAAATCAACAGTTTTGTAACAACTATAAGGAAAGGGCACAAGCACTATATGACACAAAGTGGAAACATAACATCTGATGACAAAGATCACATTCAGAGTACAGTAACTTTGAAGTTGATGATTGTAGGAAAAAGCATAGCAATAAATTGAGTAAATACATTATTCTAATTACCAAGAAGCCACGCGTCTCGATGTGGCCTTGCACCCCCTTGATCCAAAAACTGGTTCCTTGAAACTTGCAGATATCAATGACTGGGACATGTTTTCTTGATCAGTCCTTCCTATGTTCTTATGGATTCGTGTACTAGGGACACATTAATTGGTTAATCCTTTCTAGGGTCTCGCAGACATGATCATGTGTTAGTTCTCCTAGGACCTTACACAAATGTATGACAGAGACATAATAATGGGTAAATCCTGTGTTTATTACCAGCTGGACCTGTCTGGAGTTCTCCCCTTGCAATGATATTCTTCATTTAGGCTGCTTGTCTCCAGATTTCTTCTCAATTTAAATATCTAGCAGGTAATGCTAGAGTTGTAAAACAGTAATAACCTCTATATACCTGTGCTGCATTCACTTCTGTGTACATTATTGTCTTGTATTCTACTGATGCGGTGAGAGCACTCACTGTGATTACTCTATACGGAGACTCCCTCTCAGCTACATTATGAAATATTGATATTGCTGTGACTCTTGTTGAATGTTGTTAGAGGTTAAGATCAGAACTTTCAAAGTCTCCAAAAGGGAAAAGTTTAAAGGTGCTTTCCCTAGCTCACATACCCAAATACAGGTTGTCCATCTCTAGCTCAGAGAATTGCTGTACTTATAGTAAAGTAACTATTACATTAGTGAACAAATTTATTCACAAGTGTACAGCTATCTTTCCTGTAGCATTTCACGTATACTAGAGAATGTCATGTGTGTTTGTTTGATGGGGTAGGCAAGATATTGTGGTCGATGCTACTGACTGTCGGACGTGACGTCATCATCACATCCCGATGCTGACATTGAGGAGCTGCGCCGAGAGGAGCAGCAGACAGAAATGAGGCCAATAGAGGAAAAGAAGACCATACAATGGTAAGCAAAGAATGGTATGATGGAGGGCAGTGTGATAAGAGGGCCCAGTGTGATGGCAGGTGCCCAGTGTGAAGAGAGGCACAGTGTCATAAGAGAGCCCACTGTGATGAAAAGGGTCCAGTGTGTTGAAGGGGGAGCAGTTTGATGAAAGGGGCAGCAGTGTGATGAAAGGGAGATCAATGTAAAAAGGGGCTCAATGTAATGAAAAAGGCCCATTGTGATGTGGGGGGAGCAGTGTGATGAAGATGGCGCAGTGTGATGAAGAGGGCAAAGTTATGATGAGGCAGAAATAGTTGTTACTTGTTGCTCTTACTGTTTTGATTTTTTAGCTATATAGGGGGGAATTCAATTCCCCCCCCCGAAGTACCGCCGCGCTAACACTATTACCGTTATTACAGTAATAGTGCGCGTAATTACCATTATTGCAGTAATAATGTGCGTAATTACCGTTATTACGGTAGTTCTAACACCGACTATTTTCTCGCAGCTCCCTGAGTAATAACGGTAATATCTATGATGCGGCGGTACTTCGGGGGGAATTGAATTCCCCCCATAGTGTTTTACTTAAAATGAAGCAAGGAACCAACTTGACCGATTTGTATCCTAAAATACATTAATTTGTGAGACACATACTGTTGTAGGTCACAGGGCCTACTGGAGTCTGGACTGGAGAGGAGGAATAGTCCGGACTGAGATTGGGGAGGAGACTGGAAAGGGGAGGAGCCATGACTGGAAAGGGGGAGGGGGGGTCAGGATTATTCTATAAAGTGCCCCCCCTAAAGAAAAGTCTAGACCCGCCCCTGGCTGGAACGGACACAAACCATCAGCAAACACTGCTGTTGAGCACCCATACATACCATTCTCAGAGTGCAGATTCTGTGAACTTTTTTCACCCCATTTTTCCCCTTCTATTTTCCACACATAAGTGCCCACCCAATTGCGACCTCACTGCTCCTATCACTGCATAGTGATCGTGGGAGACCAGATAAGCTATGTACCACTTCCATATATCACCCTGGGGGCATATAAATATTGTGCACAAACACAGTCTGAATATGGAACATATTTATTGAGAGGGACAGACTTCCATATCGTATAAGAGAATTGTGTTGCATCACATTTAGTGGAAACAGGATATTTTTAATACCAGTTACAGCCCAGCTGCCATTAATGGCTGTCTACTAATACTACTACTGTGAAGGTCCCAAAGAACTTAGTACATTTGTGTCCACCTGCATAAATTACAGATTCCATGCTCTGCATTTTCATTTTCTCTAAGCTTTTTTGTTGTTTCAGTGCTTTACCTGCAGTACAATACCTCAGCCTTGCTGACCTTAGAATGTCCACCTGACAGCTTTTCTACTGGGCCATAGTCAGGCGCGGGCTGGCACAGTTCAGCCCGGGGGGTGCACAGGCGGCCGCATCACATGACACGCGATGCGGCCGCGTCATTAATGACGCGGCCTCATCGCCTGTCATGCGATGCGGCCACCTGTGCGCTGAGGCGGCCACATCGCTTGCTTTATGATGCGGCCGCAAGTAATAAGAAAAAAAAACAACAATCCACGGGGGGGCGGCCGGCCCGAACAGCGGACAGACTGAGTGGCCCGGGGGACCGATGCCCCCCGGGCCAGACCGCCCCTGGCCATAGTCTTACCACATACCTATCTGCAAGGATACCTTTCCTATAGGAGGTGACTGTTGCATACAGTTTGTTTAACCTGAATTACCTTGGCACTATGCCTCCTAAAAAGGTGAAGCCTGATAAATTCCTTCCTTCGGTGAACTTCCTCTGCCACATCTTCGTCCAACATTGTCACTTCCCATGCCATGCCATCAAGTTTTCCAGTCCTTTCCACCTAGGACTCTACCGGTCCCGCCCAGTATTTTGATTGATACGCAAGCCCTGGAAATAGACGGTCCTGTTATGCTACGGTCCATTCAGTCTCTGCTGACAGTTCTTAAAACGGATATTACCTCTGAACACAGGGCATCGATCAAGGAAATCAAAGCGGAAGTGACCCATCTTGGTGCTAAAACAGATCATCTTGAGAACAAGAAGGAAGAACTTGCCTCTTCCCACAGTGACTTGATTTCTGCTCATGATCTTCTACAGGAAGAAGTTGCTGGGATTAAAGACAAACTGGTGGATTGTGAGAATAGATCGATGTGTATATATATATATATATATATATATATATATATATATATACGTATATAATATAGATGTACAGAAATACAGATATAGATAGATAGATAGATGTACTTGCTCAGTGACCCTTGAAGGTTTTTTTTGCAGGTTTTTTCTTTTGCAGGAGTATTTATTCTAATTAAGAGCCCTGCCTATGGGGCCCCCTTGCCCCTGGGGCCCCCGGGCACCTGCCCATCGTGCCCAATGGAAAAGATGGCCCTGATGTATCCGTTCAATGGATCACAGAAGGATGTTCGTAAGAAACACTGAGAACGATGTGAAAAAATATGATTTCCAATGCGTTTCACCTTGGTGAATAGAGGAATGAATTTTCGGTCAGTGTTGTCGATTTAAATATCACTCCTTCTAGTCCCTGATTGGTTGCTTGTGGAAAGAGGGAGTGTGAGTCTGTGTTGCAATCCGATAGGTGCTGTTGCAAACTATTGACTGTATTGCTGAATAATCACCATATATACAGACATTTGAGCATATACAATACAAAAAACTGTCAGATAGTGACATTTATTACACAGAATGTTGCAATATGAGTATACACTCCTTTTGCAAACGGCAAATCTGGGTGCCATATCACAAAAAGGAGAAGGTGAAAAAAACACTATAGGTCCACAAATGATATGCTAGAGCGGTGAGATACTCGTACATGAACTTGAAAACACATAACTAGTAAAAACAGAGAAGATTCTGTATAAAGAACAAATGTAGATCTAGATGTATTGACGGAGGGGCCCTATTATAGTAGAATGTAGGTAATAAGCCTGAATGGTAAAGATGGATTACATTTTCAAGGAAACTCCCTAGATCAAAGTCTATATTGGTTTTTCTCCCTACGTATTGCTTGTTAGAAGGTCATTGTAAAAGGTAAATGACACCAGTAGTTTCACACGTGATCTGTCCTTAATGCTAAACTTTTTGCCGTTGTGGTGGGATACAAATTCCAAAACGGGTTTTGTAGTATGTACATGTGTATTCTTACACGTGGAAGGGTTTATTTTATAGTCTTGTTTAAATATCTTGTACTAGGTTGTTTTAGGTTAGAGTGCCCATGGCTCGGGCACACGTCCCCACAGACACACTACTTTTCTGCCACTTCCTTTCCTTCACTTAGTGGCTGAAGTGTTAGTTCCTCCCCTATCTTTCCCTTTTCCGCTGTTTTGTCGGAGACTGTTTGGAGACAACGACCACCCCAGTTAGATTTCGGGGAACGCTCCTCTACTCACCATTATGACCTGGAAAAATAATTAAATATCTTTCTAGTAAATCCGAAGGGTTTGAGCTCTCCTAATAAACGGAGGTTAGTCCTTCAAAGTTTTGCAGCCCAAAAGGCTGATATTGAAGCTATTCAGGAGACCAACTTCTCCTTACATTCCCCACCTCAATTATATAACCTTAAATGTCCAACCTGTTATTCTGCCTCTGGCCCATTCAAGTGTAACGGTGTTGCCATTTTGATTAGTGCCAATTGCCCCTTTAAATTGGAGAAACAGATTACTGATCAAAATGGGAGATGTTGTGGGTACCTGTTCAATGGAGACCTCCTGGGGAAACCCTGCCAGCCCTTATTAGAGATGCCTTGATTGTGTGGGATCGGTTATGCCAGGGTATGGAGGGGCTGCTGTGTCCCACGACGGGTGTGTCTCTACAGGTGATCGCCAAACAAATACCAGACTTGAATCTTTCTGGGTGGATCAGTAGAGGTATTCAGACTCTAGGACATTTGTTGGACTCGGGCGAGCTCTTCCCCTATTCACATCTCAGTGCCCTGTATTCGTTGCCCAAAGGCGATTTCTACAAATACCTCCAAATCAGACATCTGCTAACTTCGCCACCGTTGAGAAATATGGCAATAGGTCCTCCCCTGGCCAGGTATTACTCCCAGTTGACTAAAGGTAGTAGTAGAGCCAGCATTACCCTCTGGTATAAAACTTTACTGGGTCTCAATGCCACATCTAAGGCTAAACCTCAGATCCAATGGGAATCAGACTTCCAGTTAGAATTGTCAGAAGAAGACTGGGAACATATTTTTGCCAATTACTTTAAAATGTCCAAGTGCCTTAACCATACTGAGATGCTGGTAAAATTATTGAATAGAACGTACGCCACCCCAGACAAACTTCATAAAATCTGGCCTTCCATATCTCCGCTATGTTGGCGCAACTGTTCTGAGCATGGCGATATTTTCCATATATTCTGGTCATGCTTTGCAGTAAGGCCTCTATGGAATAAGGTCTTTCAATTGATAAGCTCAGTCCTTCGTCACTCAGTCCTCCCTACGCCAGAATTAGCTTTATTGCAATACTATCCCCCTACTCTTCCCAGTTGGGATAGATATGTGACAGGCCAAATATTGATAGCAACCAAAGCAGCTATAACTCAGGCATGGAAGCATTCTTTCCCCCCTCCCCTGGCCAAGGTGATCTCAAAAATCAACTTCAATTTTGAAATGGAAACCCTGGGTGTCCCATACTCCACGTCAACATCGTCCCCGCTGATCAAGTGGAGAGCTTGGCACAATTATGTGACAGATGGGGAGGGAAATCCATCACATTCCCTACCCTCGGCCTCTAATGACGCTGGTGAATGATCTTTTATTTGTTGACATGTAATGTATTAGTCAAGCTTAATATATACAGTAAATAATCCAATACTTTTGATTTTGCCCGCTGTATACATTCAGGTGTATTGTGTTTGTGTTCCATCCCCTTTATGTACCCTTCCCCCCCCTTTTGTTTTCTTCTGTACCCCTTTTGTAAAACTTTAAAAATCAATAAAAAATGTATGCGTTAAAAAAAAAAAAGGGAGATGTTTGATACTAGTGGGAAAGATAGGCCGTCAATCTATTACACTGGTTTCTTTGTACGCTCCGAATTCTCAACTACCCTTCCTTTGGAAATTATTTCAGGCCATCCACACTCTTAAACATGGGACACTCCTGTGTATGAACGACTTTAATATAGCCCCTGATCACAAACTGGACCACAGTTTGTGATTCAGTCCCTCCAGATAGTCTCTGGAATCTTTTACCTCTCTCTTCTCAGCCGTCACTCAACTTTTAGCAGAGTACGATTTATATGATGTGTGGAGAGCATGCTACCCAGGTGTGAAGAATTATACGTACTTCTCCCACATACACAACTCATATTCAAGGATTGAGCTTGTGTTGTCTAACAAATGGTCTCTTCATTGTATTACAGATGTTGAGATTTACCCATAACTTGGTCTGATCATATTCCTATGGTATGGCAGTTAGGGCGCATTACTGGAGATCGATCTCTTAGACCCTGGAGATTGGCGGAATACATATTAGCAGATGCTGGTTGGATTTGGGTTATGTGAGATGCCCTTGATTCCTAATTAGAGTTTAACAAACCTTAGGATAGCTCGATTTATACCTACTGGTGTGCCCTTAAGGCAGTTATGAGGGGGAAGGCAATTCAACCTGCAGCTTCCATTAGGAAAACATAATCCAAGCTACAGACCTCTTACAAATCACAATTGGCGTTATTGGAAGCCTAACCTCTTCAGATCCCAAGACCAAGGCCAAGATAGCTGCCTTGCGCAGGAAAATTAATGTTTATCTTTTACAGATTAACAATGCCATAGCTAGACTCAACCAGCAGTTCTACACCCTGGATAATAGAGCGAGCAAACTGCTAGCCCATAAATACCATCAACCAGGTCAAAACCCTGAGCACTGTGCAAGGTACCCATGTTTCCAACCCTCTCACCCATTTGCTTCCTATTACAAGAGTCTCTATAATCTAAATCCTGCTACATCTCTGGACCTCCATCTCCTATTAACCCTATTAACCGGTTTCTTGCTTCGCTCTCACTCCCATCCCTGTCTCCTGAGGAGGCCTCAGCTCTACGCTGGGACTGGACGGAGGATAAAATCAGGGGTGCTATAAAATCTTTGAAACGTGGCAAGGCCTAGGGCCGATGGCTTCACGCATGAGTTTTAGACAGGCACCAGATAATACAAGGAGTATCCTAAGTATTATCGAGACACATTGCATCAGCTCTGCCACTTTGCTGCTGCTATCACTCGACACCAAAAAGGCATTTGATAGGATCAACTGGGAATATATGTCAGCTGTTCTAACCAAATTTGGGCTTGGCAGATCTTTTCTCCAAGCCATTTCCACTCTGTACACTACAACCTCGGCCTGGGTCTTCAGCAATGGGTTCCTCTCCTCTCCTTCTCAGATCACCAACGCACCAGACAGAGCTGTCCCCTCTCCCCATTAATCTTTGCATTGGCAATGGAACCCTTGGCCACGAAAACTAGACTGAACTATGCCATCAGTGGGACCTGTGTGGCGGCCATTCACTACTAAATCTGTCGCTTTGTGGATGTTTTCCTATCTATTACGGAACCTGAATCTTCCTTGCCCGCTGTATATCGAATCCTGCAGGACTTTTCAGAGGCTTCCTACTATAAATTTAACACCTCCAAATTTGGAGGCCTTGGGGGTGGCTCTCCCGCAGTACTCCCTCCAGTCCCTATACAAATTCCAATAGTGTCCCACATCTATGAAATATTTAGGCGTACGTATTCCCCCAGACAATGTATGTTATTGAGTGTAAGTACCAGCCACTGCTTAGACAGTTTGATGTGCTCACTAAATCTTGGGCAAATTATGAGGTCTCTTGGCAGAGTAGGGTGGCTTACCTGAAAATGATGCTGCTCCCGAAAATCCTGTATTTGTTCTGATCCATCCCCTACCTTGTCCCCGGGTCTCTCCTCAATACATTTTATACTATTGCATTTCGTTTTATCTGGTGTAATAAAAGCCCTAGACCAGGCCTGGCCAACTTGTGGTTCTCCAGATGTTGTGAAAGTACAAGCCCCAGCATGCTTTGTTAGTAGACAGCCGATAGCTGGCAGGGCATGCTGGGACTTGTAGTTTCACAACACCTAGAGAGCCACGAGTTAGCCATGCCTGCCCTAGATTGTCTAGGGAGCGAATATTCTGTTCTAAACTAACAGGAGGTCTGACCACACCAAAATTAGAAGCTTATCAATATGCTGCCCTACTAATCAACTCATCGATTGGCAAGCCCCTTCCCCACTCAAACCTTGGGTCACCATTGAATGCCACAACACCACTCCCTTCCTGTGGTTGGATAGAACCACTAGACCGGTATCTGTACTTACCCTACGTAGTGTCAAAAACTCTCTTATTGTCTGGGACAAGATAATGCTCTTGTCTCTGGACTCTCCTCTTTCCTCCTCTAATCTATCTACCACATCTGTTTCACAACTGATCCCCGACCTTCATCTTAACTTTTGGCATAGACAGGAAGCTGAGCAAATGCAGGATCTTCTGGAAAGTGTCTCACTGCTTTCCTTTTCCAAATTACAAGCCAAGCATGACATTTCGGCTCAAGATTTCTATAAACATCTCCAGATCAGATACTGGGTGCAATCTAATCCATCACATCCTCCACCATTGAAACTTGCACCCCCACCCATGTATGAATGTCGTTCTCCACTTCACATGCGGGTGGGATCTCCCCGTGGTATCAGACCTTGCTATCACCTGTTAAGCCATGCGATTTGCTGGTTCAGACTGCCTGGGAATTGGATTTGGAGACCACTTTCTCCACAGAGGATTGGGAGAAAATTTTTCAGAACATTTACAAAATGTCTAAATGTATCAACCACTCAGAGATGATGATTAAGAGTGTACACCGACTGTGTTTCACCCCTGATTAGCTCCACAGAATACGGCCCTGTCTCTAAATCTTGTTGGAGAGAATGTGGTGAAACACATGCATGTTTTTTGTGCGTTTCCAAAACTCAGACCATTGTGGGAAGCGGTTTTCAAACTGATATCTCAGGTTACTAAATCCAGTTTTTGCCCTTGCCCAGCAATGGCATTTTTACAACTATACCCTCCCCCTCTTCAGCGTCACTATGGACCTGATTCATTAAGGAATGTTAAGCAAAAAATTTTGTACATTTTCTTACTCAAGTTTTCTGGACAAAACCATGTTGTAATGCAAAGGATGAAAATTAGTTTATTATTTTGTACATCAGGAAAATACTGGCTGTTTTTTTATGTAGCACACAAATACTTGATAACTTTATTTTTACACGGACATTTAAAATTGATCTAGGACATGCCCTACCCCAACTATAAATCTGCTATCAAATTTTAAATTTAACCCCCCCCCCCCTCCAATGCAACATGGTTTTGCCTTACTTGCTTACTTTTGCTTAATTTTCCTTAATGAATCAGGCCCCATATCACTGGCCACATATTCATCGCCACTAGGGCGGCGATAGCCCGGCATTGGAAGTCTCCCTTACCTGCACCCCTTTCTAAAATTATTACCAAAATTCAACTAGTTATGTTATGGAAAACATTGGGTTTAAATATTCCACAGTCGTGTCCTCCCCGCTGGTCAAGTGGTTCCTGTGGTATGAATGCTACATGGAACATTAACCTCCCCAGGACTCACTGAATCTAAACTAGCCCCTATGGGCTTATCTGCAATACCATCTGCGACTGCACTATATTGCACTGCTGTTTGCCTCTAGATATGTCTCCCCCTTCCCTCTCTTGCTGTCCTCTCCCTTCTCTTACAATTTATTTCTAGTTTAAGTCTTCCTTTTCTGTATGATGTTTTATTTTTATTTACATGTTAGCAATGTTGCTTGTATACCTTTTGTTGCATACTGATTGTATCTTGTATACATTGCTTTGCTTGCCTTGTTTTAGCTTTTAGGTAAAAACTCAATAAAAAAATTCTCACGTTAATAAAAAAAGATATGGCGAATGGGTTTCAATACAAGCTAAAAAACGACATGTAAATGAATTCCTAGCAAATATATATGACTCATGTAATTTGCATCATGAACTTATGATACATGTTGCAAATTCTACAAAACTGTTAAAACAAACAAGAAAATTGAGGCAGTGGCAGAACAACCTTATATAAACTTTTTCTATCATGAAACTCAATCAACTCAATCATAAATACCATATTGAAAAATTTAGAAATAAGTATATATATATATATATATATATATATATATATATATATATATATATATATATATAATTATTTGTAAGAATTTTATTTCGATTTTCAAATATAGTAGAAGTGAAAAACAATTTCCAGAGACGAGGATAAAATGCAGAGTACAAAATAAACAAAGAGAAGACACCAAGCAAACTCGGCTACTTTCCCCCTTATTTTAATATATGTCACATATTATCTTTTTTTTTCATCAATAAAGTTTTTACTGAGAAAATTTGCAAGGATATGGGGTACAGAACATAAAAAAGGGGATTAAACAGTGAAGAGGTAAAGGGAGAGGGGTGGTAGAGGGGAGACATAGAATCCCCCCACCAAGAGGGAGGGGAAGTAGTTGCTCAATGACTATTGTAACACAACATAATTTATCAATAATAATAAACAATCGAAAAAAAGAAATATTATTCAACCTATGTAGCAAGAATAAGAATAACATTGTCAAATGGAAAAGTATTGACCTTCGGAGAAGAGAAAGTGGAAACATTAACCTACTAATCGACCTGAGGGGAGTCAAGTAGAGTTTGTGGCGAATGGATAGGAGAGGGAGAAGGAGGTCTATCAGATGCTCCAGCTCCGTTATATTTAATCTTGATCACTGACATTTTAACCGAATATTTTGTTTGGGAGATTTGGCACGATATTAAACTGTTTTAAAGATAAGAAATAATAAGGATTATTTTTTATACATAAATTTGTTCTCATACCAGTAAGTTTTTGAACGCCTCCATTAACTGAACTTTAATTTTTTCTCTGTAAATAATAATCGTTGTGTGTGTGCACCCCACTGAAATAGTGTGAATATAATAATTTACTGGTAAAAGTGTGGATAATATCTATTATTCTACAAAGTTGTCAGGGGTGCAGTTCTCAAAGAATCACCATGGTAGACTAAAACACATAAGTTACTCTCGGTGAAAAACCTGCACACCATCAAAACCTGAACATTGGCCTGGTCATTATGAAACACCCAGAGTTTTGAAGGAGTTAAAGGACGTCGACAGGGAAAACCACGGGTAACTAATGGGATCCCGCACAACCATTGTGTACCAACAGCCACACGGCGATATCCACTGACAACCTATCACAGCTCGTCTTACACAATAATGCTGAGCCTAAACGGCTCAGAGCTGCAGTGCTATTGGTTACGTTTCGCAGTTGGGAAGGAAACGGAGCAGGGCGGAAGCAGGGAAGTGTTTAGCGGGGTTGCTATATAGCCGCTCAGCTTCCGGTGCACGTTGTGTCTTCCCTGCAGTCATAGTTACAAGGTATCCTTGCTTACGTCTTAGGGGTTTTTAATTTGTGTTTATGTTGCACAAGGGGAATTGAGGGTAACGTTTCTAATATATTGTGTTGCGCAGGTGTGTACATTCCTCCAGTGACGTTTTCCAGCCATGGATGCTGAACAGACCACAGAAGGAGGACAGAGCCAGGTACTGATCGCTCTTTGTACCAGACGTGACAATTTCTGTGAGCGCTGCTGACTGGTGTTTTATTTTACAGGTTTCGGAAAATCCTCACTCAGAATATGGTCTGACAGAAAATGTTGAGGTACCAAACCAGTTGCTGATTTGAGGCGCTGAGTGGTTATCCATGAGTGCTTAGTTAGATTCAATCAATCCCTGTCATTTGGTTAATACTTGTAATTGACTGTCTTGACCCCTCCAGATGGTGCATGGTAGAACTGGTTATTTAGTTAACATAGGAACTAATGTGTCCTGATTTGTGTTTCACTTACACCTTGCCTCCAAATGCCTGCAGAAATAATCTGGAGTACATGTTTGTGTTGTAGTTACAATCTCTCTTTAATTTTAAGTACAGTAGTGTGCTGCTGGTTTTCATTTGTTTTATTTTGTGTATATGGTACATATGTTTTTGGTTTTGTTTATGAATATTGAAAAGCATTGTTTCTGATTATACACACTGTTGAACACTTGTTTTTAGTGTTTTGATTTGTCCATGGGTTTGTTTTCAGCTTTGTAAATACTTGCTTGTTTGTTTTATTTTTATATTGAACACCTCTTATTTTGTTTTGTAAATATGCTGCCATGTTATGTTTAACAGGTAAGTTCACTGTGTTGTATAGCAGAGGCAGCAATGCCTGCAAAAAGGGAACTTTTCTACAAGGTGCAGTTATAATCACAAGTCCAAGAAGCCTGGGGGATTAATTTTTATATCAAAGCTATATATAGTTTAGTTGTGTCTAAAGTGTACTAATATATGATTTGGTCCATCCCTGTACAGTCTAAACTAGAGATCTATCTAGTAATTTTTTTATTTATTTTTTTAATAAGTTGAAAAAGTGAGATACAAATATGAAAAATATTGTAAATTGACAATCTGTAGGTATATGTTATGGGTTATTACACTGACAATGAGACCTGCAAAAAACCCCAAAAAAACATTACTGTAGAAACAACAAGAATATCATACAGACTTACCTGCACTTCATGTTGACGTCAGTTAAAGGAGCGATATAGAGGAATGTGCATTTAAAGTGGCAATGTGAGGACCCCACACCTACACACTTTAATGTAACGCACACTAAAGTGTGTTGTTGTGGGGTCCTAATATTACCACTTTAAATGCATATTCCTCTGTCGCTCCTTTAACTGACTTCAACATGAAGTGCTGGCCAGCTCTGTCATTGGAACTTATAGCTGTCAACATGCTGCTTTCTCCGCAAATCTGATTTGTTGTTTTACAGGTAAGTCTGTATGATATTCTTGTCATTTTTACAGTATCGTTGTTTTTTGTAGGACTCGTCGTTGTCAGTGTAAATACCGCCGGGTAAATGAATACCACCAATCTGTTATTGGGCGGTGTCTATATGCTGTGATTTTGAAGTTGATTATGATGTTAAATGATATCAACTTTTTTTTAGATTTCTCTTTTCAGTGGTGATAGTCATTACTGTGAACAGCTAAATTCCGACAACAGTTACGACAACATGTAAATGGCGACTGCTTTATTTTCCGAAATGGAGGAAATACAGGCTTTATGAAAAAGTAACGTACAATAATTCCAACAAAGGAACATAACGACATTGAGATTTACGACACTTCAAATGGAGAGTTACATTGCTGCTATTATGCGAGAACCTGCCGGCTCTATAATATCCAACCCTTCGTAAAAAAAAAAAAAAACAAGCAAATTATACAGCCACTGGGTACTCGCATTGCCGCCTTATTAGCAGCAATGTAACTGTTACCATTTGAAGTGATGTAAATCTTGGTGCTGGTGTGTTCCTTTGTCGGAATTCTTGTATTTTAGTTTTTCATGAAGTCTGTATTTCCTCCATGTTTAAACTAAGAGCAGTCGCCATTTTCATGTCGCGATAACTGTTGTTGAAATTATGCTCATTGCACACTCGTCCCCCACCTCTTTTTAGATCCAGCAATTGTCTTTCCTTCTCTGAGTTTGTTCTATCTCTCCTATATATTTTTGACCTAATTGTGCCAGACTGCTAATTGAATTTGTGACTATTTTTGAGGTTCCTCCCTGTTACAAGGCCTCATTTAGATTGATTACTCTATCAGGTTCATTTATATCACATTATACATCTAATCTAATTACCATTCATTGTACATTTATTATCAAAGGAACAATTCGGTCAGATTTTATAATAGTTTTACCTAATTATCATAGTTGCAGCATAAAGAGGAGGTTGGTCTTGCTGGCTTGTCAGTATTTATTATTTATTTATTCTACCAGATGCATTGGTATATGTATGTTCCTCATAGTTTTTTTTTTTTTGTTTTTTTTTAACCATTATAATTCAGTGACTATTTTAGAGTGGTGTGGTTACCACTGAAAGTGTAATTTCATGATTCATAACATTTTACACAATCGTGGTTTTACTGCTAGCAGATTTCAGTTCATGAATTTGCACTGCCTCCTGATGTTAATCTGACTATCCGTTTAAAGCTAACTGTGGCTGGATCACTTATACAAAACTTATTTGTAGCTGGATCAGTTAGAAATGTATTTCAATTAGTGGTGCAGGCACAAATGTATATAATTGCAAATGCACTTATCGTGTTACATTGGGATGTATTTTGTATGGCAATGTCTTGTTTGGAGTTGTAACTTTTCTTTGGGAAGTTAGCAATAGAAGGGAGGGGATATGTTTTTGAAACTGTCTAGAGACAGGTAGACTCATGTTAATTAGCCCTGTTCATCACTCAGTGACCAACACGTCTGTTTAGTCTCTACAGGGCCACATGGGCCTAGGGCAGAAAACTATTAAGGGCCCATTATGAGAAGTGCCACCCCGCCAGAGGTGTGTCCAGTGGTGTGTGGGCATGGTCAGCACCATGGAGGACAAAGCTTGCACTTCCCTCCAACCACCTATATCTCCCTCCCATTTTCCCTTATATAAAGAGTGCACCACTAACTGGTTCACACAACGTATATGTAAAGTGATGAGTGGAAGTACATCCCAACTGTCCCTCGTGCAAGTACAAGATTCTGGCTGATCAGGATAGTCCTGATTTTAGGGGGCTATCTTGATGGAATTGAGAGGTAAATGTTATTTTATAGACCATTGAAGACAAAATTACAAGCAATAATTGATTAATCAATAAAAAAAATATAAAACTTTGAATCTATGTAAGTTTATATATAAATACACTATCTATGGTGTGGTATATGGTATGTATCTATATGAATCCTAATCTTGGTGGTGATCAATTTTTAGGCAACAGTAATCCTGACACAAGTTAAACTGGCGCTTGAATTTCTATGAGTATAAAAGAGACAAGGAGTAAATGTACACTTACTTGATAAGACATACCACAATGTCCATAGACTGTATGGGTGGCGCATGTAAATTTTGACCGTGTAAAGTGTTTCACCAGTAAGAATGACGTCACTTGCAATGGACAGGGTAAAACTGCCAGGTTTAATTCAGCAATGGCCGGACCCTCCGCCAGGCTTACATTATACAGGCGGCGGGTCCGACCATTACTGCCGTAAAAGCAGAGCTCGACTGCAGAGCTTTTAGCTTGGAGAGATGAGGCTTCTTTTCCTACAGCTTTCTGTGTGTGTGTGTGTGTGTGTGTGTATGTGTGTGTGTATATATATATATATATATATATATATATAATTACACACACAGTTGCCTACTGCATCCTGCCATGCTTGTTGGTAAATGGGTAGGGCGGAGCTAATAAAACATTCTCCCCCCCCCCCACCCCTGCTTCCGAAATTGTGGAAAAAATTGGTATGGTTTAGCAGAGGGGTGCGGCCTAAATATGCGATTTGAGTGGCCATACCCCCCATGAAACTGCATGGCTATCTGCCCTCCCGGATAGGAGATCTCCAAAGTAGGTAAGTGTGGTGTGTGGCACTGTGTGTATGTATGTATATTGCGTTATGGGATGTGAAGTATAGAATCCATTTTAGTTATAACTGGCAACGTAGAGTTTGGTCAGCTGTATTTCTTTATTTCACTATGGCTATGAAGTGATCTTTTCTGCTTGTTAGCTTAAAGGTTTTCTCAATCTGCAGATTAATAGGGCTATAAATTGTGTGAAAATCATGGGCATAGGTAAATCGTGCAAACTCTGCTGTATACTGAGTATAGAGTATAGTGGGGGCAGTTGTCTGATACAAACTCATCTGCAATTGTATGCCTCAAATATATTGCCTTTAGTTTATCAAGGACATTAGAGGGCTATGTGTGTTTCAGAGGTTCCAGTTAAAAATAAAAAACAAACCAATGCCTTATTCTGCTGAGATCCCTGTTAAAAGCCAGAGGTTTTCTTTACAAAAGGCAATATACCTGCAACATGGCAAATAATTTTTTTCCTACTGATCTATTGCCGCTATTTTATCTGGATTTTGTTTTAAGTACTTGAGCTGGAGGCCACCAGGTTGTCCTCTGTATTGTGTGGCAGCCGCCAGGTTGTCCTCTGTATTGTGTGGCAGCCGCCAGGTTGCCCTCTGTATTGTGTTGCGGCCACCATATAAAATGTGCCAAGTAGAGACTGTTTCCACCACTGCAAGCTCCGCGGAGTGTGGCATTTCTGAAGGTGGCTCAGCGGAGAGATTCCCTTGTTTGTCCAAAAGACCCCCACCCAAAAAAAAATAAAAATGTGGAGGAACCTGTAGAGAGAACGATTTGGATATTCAGGTGGGCTTCAATCACTGTAGTGAGTTCCCATCTTATTGATCCTGCCAGAGTATTGCCAGGGTTGCACTGTCAAAGTTACTGTGGCAGATGAACTGAAGGAGAAAGTGTCTGTAGCCAGGGTGTATCTGGACTGGGAGATGACCAGGAGTTGAGATGTTGCTGTTATGGCTGTCCTCCCATCTGATGTGATCTTGGGCAATGATGTTGGGGCTGGAATTGTGACTCTAATACCCGCAGCCAAGCTACCAGACTACACTATTCAGGGTCATCACCAGCATAACCCAGCCCAGAGGAAGAGACCACAGCTGCTAGACAACGGCCATCAACAGCATCAGCCAGCCCAGAGTAAAAGTCTCAAGCTTCTATTTCTTCAGGAGCCACGCAGAGGATGTTGTCTCCGGCCTATCTGATCTTATGGAGGTGCCCGGTGAAGCTCCTGCCCCTCGCAGTATGCCAGCTCCAGCGGTGAGTACAGTTTACCACAGTATCCAGTACCAACGCTTTACCAGCTGCTCCAGCCAGTGTGATAGGCCAGGTGAAACCATCCACAGCATCCCTGAACTGAAGGCAAGAGGTCAGGTGTACCAGGCCAGGGGCCCATCAAGGGGGTACCCCAGAAGCAAGAGTTACCCAGAAGGAAGTGGTGTTAGGTGCCAGTGAAGGAGCCTAGTGGTGGCAGCAACAAAAGATCCTCCTACTGCGGTTAGAAGGTGCATTTGGGATAAAGAAAAGGGGACAGTGGCAAGGCAAGCCCAGCCGGGCCTCAGCAACACACAGACAGGATGGCATAGGAGGACCATCCTGTCACACCAAGTATATAAATATGAGCAATGTGGCCTTCCTGCACAAGTTTGTATAATTCACATTGATGCAGATTTGTTTGCCAAACATCTGTCTTGACAAGACAATGCAATTGAATTTGAAACCAAACTTTGCATATTTGTCACCCAACCAGCAGTCAGTTGGCAGTAACATGCTGAGAACAGTTACTCATTGCAATGTGTTACAAAACATCCCCTAGCATATGTGACACATTGGAGAGGACACAGCAGTGGCAGTATCGCCTCATTCGACAGACAGCGTCTGCACCAGTAGACATTGTTTAACCATGATGAGACAATAAGGGCACAATGCGAAATGGTGCAAGATGGCATTGTACTTGGGGCCACTGACCCTGGTGTGATGCATACATGGGTTTCACAGCTACAGGATTCACATAAAATGATTGGTGGACAGCAGAAAAGACAGGGTTATAAACTTTACAATATAATGACATTGACAGTATTAGGACAACAATTGAAATGTAGACGGTATTGGCCCTGTCCCTAACCTTGTTCCTAGACCTTTCCCTGTCCTTAACCACATCCCTATCCCTAATCCTATAATAATACTGTTGACATTTGAATTGTCAACCTAATCATACTATCCACCATGTAAATTGTCAACCTAATACTGTTGACACCTGAATTGTCGACTGTTACACAAGTTGATAGACCAATGCCAAAATGTAAAATAGTGCAAGATGGAGTTGTCCTTGGGTCCAAAAAGCACAAACCAAGCACTTCAGGTACAAGGGCTGCCACTTTTGTGGCTGAAGTGCTTGATTTGAGAACAAGAGAACATTTTGGTTGTTGGCTGATTAACTTGACAAAATATATAAAGTTTAATTTTTTTTTAAATTACTAATGGTCATTTGGATAACAGTGGCTATCTTCCTATATGTTGATGACCATGTCATCATCCCTCATCACTAATGTCACGATAATCATCACCACACAATAAAAATTCATCCTCACTGGAATCTACAGATTCTGTTGGTAATTGGCTGTAAGGATGGTATTCTTCGTACAATTTGTACTTCATTTTTATGAACACCAGTTTTATACATTTTTGGGAAGTAGTACCCTCCGTCGATTACTCGTAACGTTCCCGGCTGCGCTAACACTCTATCCTTGTTCAGATTGAGACGTACTAGAGCTATCAGTAGTACATTTGGGCAGTTCTTTTAAGTCTGACTAGATGTCAAAAACTTTCACATAGGTGTGCTTCTGTGCTATTGACTCACAATCAGTGTGACTATCCGAAAAGGAAAGGTGTTTTTTTTTTTTTGTTTTTTTTCTGGCAGTAGCATTTAAGGAAGCTTAAGCAGGGAAAGAGTCACATGCGACTTGAGCCAACAGATTACTCACAAGGAGCTGTTTACATCTGTGAAGATTTGGGTCATTCTGAAAGAAAGACATGGCATATGACTTAAACCTAGTGTCAAGCATGGTTGCCAAAATGTAGTGATCCAATGTTAAGATGCTGCAAACCCTTGGGTCCTGGCGAAGTGAATACAGAACTTGACCCACAAGGCCAACATACTTTGTTGAATTGCTAGCTTTCATCTCCTCCTTCAGCTTCTCCAGCTGCTTTTTCAGTAGTTTGATTAGTGGTATGGCTTGACCCAGCCTGACAGTGTCGGAACTCGCTTCATTTGTTACAATTTCAAAGGGTTTCAGTAGCTTGGTAAGGATTCTCCAATATGCGGGCGTAAGATAACATGTTGCCCCTCTCCCTATCTCATGGTTTGCTGTGTAGGTCTTGATGGCTTGTTGCTGTTCCTCTAGTTGCTGAAGCATATAAAGTGTGGAATTCCACGTTGTTACTACCTCTTACTTCAGTTGGTGACATGGCACTTGACATTTTTTTTTTGCAGGTGCTGCAATGTTCTACATGCAGTCGCTGGATGTCTAAAATGACCAGAAATTTTACAGGCCAGCTTTTCCTACACTGACCTCATATTTTTAGAAATTCTGCTCAATTAAGTTTGTGTGTGTGCTAAGCATGGTACATGTTGAAATTCACCAAGTCGTAATGCACACACAATGTTGGCTCCAGTATCGGCAATGAGGAACCCTGAGAACACACCAGTATGTTTCTTTGTGAAACCAGTGGTACAGAATAGCTTGCCTGTGAATGACCTGATAGTGAGTGCTAGGTCTACTATGCAGAAAGGATAAGGAGGATGATGGTGAAGCTACTGGCACTGCTGATGGCGATACACCTACCCAGTGATCTGTTAGTCATAAAGTCTTTGTTTTGATCCGGACCGCACAATGTACACATATCTGTAGTTAAGTGGACTGTCGGTACAATGGCATTTTCTAGGTACTGAATGACTTTTTGCTTAACCAACCAGTACAGCTGAGGAATTGATGTTCTGGTGAAGTGAAATTGAGATGGAACATTATAGTGTGGACACATGACCTCAACTAATCGTCTAGAACCTGTTGCATTGATGGTGGAAATTGAACACACATTCAATGCTAACATAGCTGTCATGGCTTTAGTGATCTGCTGTGCAACATGATGCTGACTGTCATACTTGTTTCCTCTTGCAAATGCTTGCTTCAGAGACAATTGTGTAAAATACTTTCTTCCCCTTCTGTATAGATTTCTTCCCCTCAGCAGTAGCTGTAGTATGCAAGGATGTTTCTTTGGGAACCATGGATTGCATTAGGGGAGTTATTTGGAATTTGATAATTGGATGCTGGACTAGTACGTACTAATAATGAGGATGATGGTGTTGACACCGGTGAGGATTACAGGTGTCTATCCATTTGACTGGTAGATAATGCTGGGCTGCTTGCTACTATACACAATTTGCCACGTTTGGAAACATGATTTAAATGAGCTCGTTGCAAATAACGTAATGGAGGAGGTGCCTAGATGTTCAGTGTCTCTACCTCTACTTATTTTGGCCTGACTTGACAAATGTCTGATTTAAAAATATTTCCAAACACAAAATGTGTGGCGTTTTTTATTTTTTTTGTCTTCTGCTCTGGCATGATAATGCACTTATTATGGGCATCTGCTGGTGGTAACACTGGTGGCTGCCTTAGTTCAACACAATCCTCATCATCCTCCTAATTATCTTGTCCATATACAACACATTAATTTTCAGATCCACAATTATCCCCCTCATCCTCTTGCGCATTTGCAACTTCCATAGTATCCCCCTTAAAGTCTAAGCATAAATCATCTTTACTAATTTTACTACTACCCATCCTCACATTTCCAAGTGGTTGAGGACTTTTCGAAGTAGACTGCTCTATTATTACAGTGTCTGAATCTGAAACATCAGACTTGCAGGTAGCACTCATGGATACCCTCCTCAGGATTCTCTGTGTGCTCAAGTTGTTCGTCAACCTCTGTGTTTTCCTTGGGTACGGATTTGGCCGTTTTGAAGGTGTCAATAACAGGCGTACACTCTGAGTGGCAAGATAGTGCATGTGAAGTTAGGAAGATGCACGACCGTGTTGGGCACTCTGTTTTGGAGTGGCCATACTAGTGCATATACCAGTAGCAGCGCCCCTACTAGGAATAAGTGAACATAGTCTGAGATTTGTCTTGCCACTGCGGGTAGTATATGGAATGTTAGCTATTTTCCTTTTTTGGACAAATTACCAAATTCATCAGAAAATTACCTCTTAATCCCCTCCTCCTTACATCAAGAGCCAATGGTTTCTTTGAGATTGAATTTGAGAAATGATGTTTGGCTTTTGGGGGCACTCTTGTCAACTTTTTTTGTTAAGTATTTTTTGGGATGTGCTGCTGCATGCTGACCCTCAGTCTTTTTTTTAAATATAGATTTCACCAAATGACCCTTCCAAAATAAACAAGTATTGAAAAATAGAGTATATTAGAATATATAGTGGGTTTTTTTTTGTGGTGTGCAACTGCTGCTGATTCTCAACACCCATTTGTTTTCAAAATGGTTTCAGTTGTCACTGCCCCACACAAGATTACTTTCATTAGACAAACTTTCAATTTTAAAAGTCGTGTTTTTGTTTTTTTATTTATTCTGCTGCGAATAGTCTGACAGCTAAAGCACACTGTTTTTATCAAAGATACTAGTTAATTCAGAATGATATCTTAGTCTATATAATGTCTAGTACTAATATATGCAATGCATTAACAACAATCAGTAGTAACTAGTCTGTAAAGTGTATTTTAAGATTGAAATGAAAAGCAATTGAACAGCATACTATTGTAGCCGACTATTCTCTATAGAACTGCTTTACAGTAATGACAGAATTCTACTGCTTTCCTATGCCCCTGGTTCACCATTGACACTATTTTATGAGCTAAGCACGGCAGCTTACCTCCTTCCTACATGCTGTCTGTTCTAAAATGGCACTTGAGAGAATAAGGGTGAACTTTATATACAGTATATAGCGCTCATTTTGCAAAAAAGAAATCCTGGAAATGACTTCGTCTCGATTTTAGGTCTGGATTTGGCAGAAGAAACAGTCACGACTCTGTTTCACACGAAACCCCAAAGTCTGCTTTCACATAATCCGAACCACTCATTGTGTGTGTGTGTGTATATGTATGTATATGTGTGTGTGTGTGTATATATATATATATATATATATATATATATATATATATTTATTTTTTTTATTCATAGATTCAAGTTTTATCTTTTATTTATTACTCAATCATTGTTTGTATTTTTTGTCTTCAATGGGCAATAGATTAACATTTACCTCTCAACTGTCACAATTCCAACAGGATAGTCCTATTTTAGGGGTCTGTCCTGATCAGCCATGAGCTTGTCCCAGCATGAGGGACAGCTGGGACGTATTTCCACTCTTCACTTTACATACATGTTTTGTGAACCGGTTAGTGGTGCACTCTTTATATAAGGGAAGATGGGAGGGAGATGTAGGTGGTTGGATGGAAGTGCAAGCTTTGCCCTCCATGGTGCTGAGCAACCCCACACAGCACTGGCCACACCTCCAGCGGGACGCCACTTCTTATAATAGGTCCTTAATAGTTGTCTGCACCAGACCCATGGGGCCCTTAATCTGGCTCTAGTTGTCGCATTTCCCCTGTTAAAAATAAATTTGTTCCTAGTTGTTGTGTTCAGCGGCGCTGACCTTCGTCTGGGACTGGGTGGAAGTTGGTACTGCATGAGTCACACACAGCCTCTGTAGGTGCAGCCCCCACCCCACCCAGCAACAGACAGCTTAGCGATTGGCTAACTGCTCTCCTACGTCGGGACCACCCCAGCTTTCTCCTGGGCCTATTTCTGTGGAGAGGCCGGAGGCTTCAGACCCATTGTTAATCCAGCCCTGAGCCTGTATATGAACAGGGGGCTTGCTCTTTCTTCTCATCCATTTACCCTTAGGTTAATACATTTTCCTGTCTGGTGTGACTGTATCTCAGATAATGCAAGTAGCAAGTTTTAGCATATAACAGAGTAGTGTAAATATTGTTAACGTTGCATGTAAATCTATGTTTGGGAAAATATATTGTATCCTGATACTTAAAATAACTCAGACGTGTAACTCCTGGCAGGAGTTATGTCAGAACTGTATAAATAGTGGGCTGTTTTGAGCATATAATGATCATATCATCTGTACCTTCCTGGATGTCACGAATACCTTCAACTAGTGGCTGTGAACTACTTAATCTAATAAAACATCATTTTGCTTCAAGAACCTAAGAACCTGCTTGGACGACCACTTACCCTGCTGTAAATTTCTGTGACCTACAGATTAGACCCAAATCTAATTCGTTCTTCGGTTGTGCTGAGATGGACCCAGCATTCCAGTGTACCAATGTTTTGCCAACTTCCTGCAGCTTTGGCCAGGGTAATTGGTGTCCCTCCCAATGATCTGAGTGCCACCATGTTTTGCATGATCACAGAATTGTAATTGTTTGCAGCATTCCATTCCTTGCAAAAGTTGTGACCGACACTAACATTATTTGGTATCGTATTGTAGTCACAGCGTTCATATTAGAAGCAATTCCACTTAGTGGCCATTTAATGTTGCTTTTACTTGATGCGATTCTACTAGCTATCAGTGATGGAAGTGGAAATTTAGAAGTGACTGGAAAATGTAAGCAAATTGAATTTCATAGTTTTGCAATGAGAGCCATAGGAGACGTGGTGGTATGACATATATATACCCCCCTCCCCTCACTGTTGCCTATATCATTAGAAGGGTAGCTCTGTTTTTTTTTTTTTTTTTTTTTCCAGTGACCTTGTAACTTGTATGACCACAGTATTTATATTGACTAAACTTATATTGTTGCGGAATTCAGTTCCTTGCAAAAATTATGACTACTGTTCCCATTTTACAGATTTCCAAATTGGCGCCATGCGACACTACCGACATGCGTTTCGCTACTGCTTTGTCTGAGTATCAACCAGTCTGTTACACCAATTTAGATTTTTAAATCCCCTCTATCCAATCTGTTAACAATTTTCATTATTGACATCTTGATCTACCTATGGTGTTATTTCATACTAGTTCCACGTTCGAACGCCACCTCACTTTCCCCTTTGCCAGGTTTGTCCAATCTGTGATTTTTTTCCATCATGTTGGTGTTTATATTTCTGAATATATTGCATTTTTTGTGGCTATTTATAATTACCAATTTTTGGAATCATTGTTAGAATGTGTATAATTCTTTATAATCTAATCATCATAGAAGCTATTAATTCAATAATTATTGTTATATAATGTAACATGTACTGCCTATCCTAGTATATTTTATCATGAGTTTTAAGAAGTTTACAAATTCAGCGATATCATTTCATCTCCCAGAATTATTTTATCACCACTCGAAAAATGATTTTAATGTTAAATACAAAAACACCTTTATATATTTTATTAGTTCTTTTATGGTTTTTAACCTTGATTTTTACTTTTTGGAAAGTGATGTGCAACCAATATAAATAAAATTAATTTAATCAACTACTATGTCGTGTGGTGATTATATAAGGAAAAGTTAATGTAATTCAGTGTCATTTGTGAAAATAAATCCATGTATCATATGATTATAGCATATTGTTATGATACATTATAGTGGCCCCTAACACACACACACACACACACACCTACACATTGGCCCCTCACACACACAATACACACACTATTAATATACTACCCTACCCCTCCCCCAGCTTACCTTTTTCCATCTAGGAGCTGTGGACTGTAGTCTTCATCCCCTTTACACATGGGACGGCACCTGTCATGTGGTGCATGTCCCATGTGACACACAGCAGGAGACCAGCCACACTAGCCCAGTGTGGCCCCTCCCCCGACTCGCGACACCTGATACCCCCCCCCCCCCCCCCCCCCCCCCAAAATCGCAGTGGGGATGCTGTGCGTTGGGGGAGGGGACAATTTTTTTTTATTTTTTTTTTCAATTTGCTCTTGTCCCCTCCGAGAGCCGCTAGGCCCTAGGCAGGTGCCTAGGTTGCCTAGCGGTAAATCCGGCAGTGCTGCTGACAAAGTTAACCCTAGTGCGTGTTTGTGCAGGCATGTCTCAAGCAATTTAGACTGACAATATAAATGCTGTGGTCATCCAATTACTAATGTGAATAATAACTATTCTCTGTACAGTGCTATATAAATGATAGCACAATAACAATTATATTTTGCTGGTGGGGAAAATGCAGGGAGGCTATTGGGTGGTAGCATTATTATCAGTCTCCAATAATGGCAATCGTGATGCTATCCACACACAGACTTATCTAATAATCAGCTCAGGCACCACGATTTGTGTCTAGTTTGGACACACATCGTGGATCTCCTCCAGCGTCACTGGATGCTGTTAGTGCTGTCTGAAGAAATTTGTACACACAGGCCAATAGCAGTCATCCTCTGAATGCATTTAACAACCTGTCCAGTAATAATCCAATCGATATTGAGTATCTGGGTTGTTTTGGGGTCACACACTGCAATTTTGCAGTGTTTGTGGGTTTCTTTAAGGGGATTGAACTGATTTGCAATTAACCAAATTAACTTCACATAGATTGATTCAGCTGTTTTGCTTCTTCTTAGAGAATAGTAGAAAATGAAAAAGCAAGCACTGAAAAAGTATCAAAGCAGAAAGTGGATTTACAGGCCCTGCCAACACGAGCATATCTTGATCAAACTGTGGTTCCAATACTTTTACAAGGCCTTTCTGTTCTGGCAAAGGAAAGGTAAGATTTGAACCAAGATTTAACTTTTATTTTAATAAATACCAAGCTTTTATTGGGTAATTGAGGTCTTTAAATGCTAAACTGAATATGCTATATAAAAAAAATTACAGTATAGAATACCCGGTAGAATAGTCTACATGTGGATTCAACCATCTTGCTATGCACAGTGTCAAATACTAAAAAAAAATGCTTGTGCAAAAAAACATAGAATAACACCTTGTATTTGTTATTTAGGATTGGGTATTTCTTTTAATGTTCAGTCAACCAGTAGACCATCTTAATATATATATATTTTTTTCCCCCCTATTGTATATTCCCCTTTGTCTCCCCTAGCTAGCAGAAAAGTCTAAATGCCACTTGTTGACACAGGTGTCTTACAATTTAATATGTGGTGAGCCTGCATCATAAGAGGTATGTTCTAAACAGAGAAGATCACCACCAGTGATTTAGGGTGTAATCCCGAACAGAAGTTTAATACAAAAAATTAATTTACAGAAATGCTGAATTTCACTAGAGTCAGAGAGCGAACATATTACAGGGGTTTATAAGACCTAAACTAGTGCCCAAAAAATCAATTAACCAGTGTTTCTATCTAAAGAATCGCAAGTAGCTGTCTGTAATGAGAAAAATGCAATGTCTAGGTAAACGGCGTCAGTATTATTGCATGATCCTGATACAAACGACTAGTATGTATCACAGCTGACAAATATTGATATTGCCTGCTATCCAGCTATGGCACTATGTATTACTAGCGATCTACGTGTCAGGCAGAATTACCAATAAATAAAGAACAGATGGGAACTGTTCATCTGCTCGCAACATCAAGGCATCTTGGGTTGCTAAACAACTGGTATAGCTTTCAGCCGGCCGGTAAAATACATAAGTTCTCAGTAAAAATCAGGGCACGGTATGGTATGTCTGCCATATCTTCTGAAATAGCAGAAGAAACTCCTGTCCATAGAAAAAAAATTGTCACAGAAGAGATTTTAAGTTGGTAGTTGCTTTCATTCAATGGGCAAGAAAACACTGCTCTCTGTTGAACACAGATCGCGATGTATAGCTAGACAGGTTATACAAGTAATCAATCATGTCTCTAGTTATCTGAAATGGCTGCCATAAATATCATATTAAAGTGAACCCCACAGTTCTATATCTAACAAAATGCATACACAAAAACAAACTTGCAAACAGAGGATAAAAACATAGCAAAATGTGAACCTAAAATAAAAATGAACCTAAAGAAAACATTTATAGGCTGCAATCTATGATACTAAAAAAAACATAAAAATCGGATAACAAAATAAATTAATAAACTATATGTAGCATTATAAAAACAGGAAAATAATAAGATATAGATCAGGGATTCTTAACCTGGGTTTCATAAACTCCTTGGAAGTTGATTAGATTTCAAGGGGTTTGTGAACTTGAATAGGGAAAAAAAAAATTGCATCTTTATTTTCACTAACCTCTAACGGAAATTGAGCACATCATTCAATGATGAATGTGGGCAACAAACCATATTGGCAGTACCTGTGACATTGTCAACAGTAGAAATCCCAGATTAGTTTCATATCCTCTTTGTAACATGGATAGGTGTATTGGGCTATGAGAAGGGGTCTGCTGGCTTCACCAGCCTGGCCCACACAGACTTAAGTTTTAAAACTTTGTTGTGGTTGCACTGGGATAGGGGTCACCAAATGAAGACCTCTCATCAATAATGTTCATGACCTCTCAAATTATTTTAGGTGTGTGTGTGTGTTGGGGAGTAGGCTCATTTTACTTGGTCTCAATTGCTCATAATGGCATAAAAGACTTAAAGGTAATAAGCAGTTGTGCCAGCCAGACATAGAGCACATCTATCCCCAAATATATAAAACAACTTTTTCTCTTTTATATGTCCTATGCATAGTTTTAATGGGAGGCTTAACTATTAATGTTTGTGTTTTAGCACAATTGAATATTGTAGATTATTAAAATATTTAGAAGTCATTTAGGAGTTCCATGACTGTAAATTAAAATATCAAGTACTTCTATATGCAGCATGCAAGCCAAGGTGGTTTCTGATATCCATCATTTACAATATTACAAAAGTTTTTATAATGAACTACTGAAGTTCTGACATCAGAACTTTCCAAGTGTTTGTTTTTTTTTGTTTTGTTTTTTCTTAAAGGTTCTAAAATGCATGCCAAATATTAAAGGAAATACAACTTGCATATTAGTATTAAAAAAATAATAATTTATTTTATTTTTTGGTACAATAGACCTCCAAATCCAATAGAATTTCTAGCAGCGTACCTGTTAAAGAACAAGAGTCAATTTGAAGAACGAAGCTAACGGACAATATTGTGATTGATTTGACAAGAATGACCATTCTTTGCAAAGGACGGAACGAGTGATGCCACATTCAAGTTTAATTGTTTGTTCAAAACAGACTTCCATCCTAATGAATTGATTTTATTTAACTTTTGACATTATGTTGCCTACAGTCTCATTTGATCTGATTTGTATTAAGTGACCTTAGAAAATAAAACCTTTTTAAAATGGGCAGACTTGTAAATTGGTTGAAGAACAAGAAAGATTAAAGAGACTTATGAAAATATAAACAGATCAGTGTTCTTAGAAATGTTATGTTGCTTGATAAGGCTTCGGAAGTATTCTACTATTTTATTTTTTACAAAAATTGCTATTGACAGCCATTTGGCCACCAAGCTAAAGTGTATAGTACAGAGCCTTAAGTGCCACAAAGTACTAAAAATGTTGTAAAAAAAAAATTGAGCTAAACTAGATGTATAGAAAAGATTTGCTTACTTTCTTTACATCAAATTCGACTCAAGCTATTACCTTTCCTTGAATGTTGGAACACCTATGGCTAGTCTATTTTGAAGCATTTTCCTTATCCCTATGCTGCCTATGAATGAATATGCTTGATTGGTTTGGATCTGTATACTTTAGCAATTTATTTGTCTAAATGAGATTGAATTAAGCATTTTGGATAATGCGACAAGTTGAGTCTGGTCAGTGACATTAAATCACTGACCTAAGCAAAGAATAGACTTCTAACCACAGACGAAATAATGAAACAAACCATTTTTCTTTTGAGAGCGCTTATCGTCGGTCATTTTTGTTTCTTGTCTTATTTGGAATACAGAATGATGAGGCTGCTGAGTCTAATTATTATATACATGGGTGCATTATATATGAAATGTTAAAAACATTTATTTAGTTCATTACCCTTTTTAACTATGCTTTGCAAGTAGGTAACCAGTCATCTATGTATTTAACATCTGGTAGACCTATTACTACTGAATAAAAGTATATTTTATTCATTTTATATTTGGCAGGCTGACTCAATTATTATTTCTATACATACATAGAGCATGGAAAAAACACGGCAGACAGGGTAGTACAATTAAAAACAACTCATCTGGGAACAGATGTACGAGGCAAAGAAATATAACTGAATACTAGGACACACAGGTAGAAAAGAGAAGGTGGGGAGTGAACTAAAGTAGGCTGCCCTGTGCCCATCAGTGGGGTGCATCTAAGAGGAACAGCGCAGTAATGGAGATGGGAAAGAAAAGGAGCAGTGGAGAACCAGGGGCAGGGGCCTATTGTCGAGGTGCAAAATGAAGCTGGGGAGACCAAGGTGGAGGAAAAGTGGGCAGTGCTCACGGGAGCTTTCAATCTAAGGAAAAGGGGCAGATTGACAGGAAACAGAGGGGTGTCACAGTGTACTCGGGAGGGAGAGATGCGCAAGAAGGTAGTATGAGGAGCAGAGGAGGAAAGAAAGGTGTACCAAGGTGAGTGAGGTTAGACAGATGAAGGGGTAGGTTTGCCTGAACAGGTGGGATTTGAGGGATATTTTGAAGATTAGCATGCTAAGGGGGATAGCCTGATAGAATGTTCCAGAGAGAGAGAGGGGGGGGGGGGGCACAGCACAGAGGAAACCTTGTATGCAGAAATGAGATATGGTAACCAGATGGGAGGCGAGACGGTGGTCATTGGTAAAACGTAGAGGGCGGGAGGGAGTATGAAGGATAATAAGGTTGTAGACTTAAGGAGCAGTGGAGTTAAAGAGGGTTTTGTAGGTAAGGGAGAGACATTTAAAGAGAATTCTATACAGGAGGTGAGCCAGTGTGGTGGATATCAGAGAGGGGAGGAAGATTAGATGGGCAGCAGCATTAAGTATGGACTAAAGAGAAACACGTTTGGAGTAGGGGAGGCCAGTGAGGAGGAGGTTGCATTTAACCAGACAGGACAGGAGGTGATCAGAATGGATGAGTTTTGGTGGCATCAGTGGAGAGGAATATTCTTATTGTCTATATTACGGAGATGGAAGCAACAGGATTGGGTAAGGGATTGGATGGGGGGTGAGGGAGTCAAGGATGACACCCAGGCACCAAACTTGGGGAGAAGAGGAGATGTTGGTATTACCAACTGTGACAGGCCAAGCAAAATTACAGCTGAACTCCATTTTATTGTTTTACTTATGTGCGTTATGAATGCTGAAGTAACCAAGGCAAGGCTAGGACATGTCAACATATCAGCTAGGCAACCTGTGCTTACTGGGCATATACAGGAAATGTACTGTTGATTCATAGCTGAGCCAGTAAGAATTTCTGAATCCTGTTTATACCTTTTATATGTTGGTGATATCCAGTAGCCTTGGTTTTCTGTCTATAAAAGCAGGATTGATGCACCACACAGGTTGTCTCTCACCTGGACCATCTGCAGCGGTGTCAGAGGTTTTATAGTAATTTTCAGTATGGATAAGGGGTTTCTGGGCAACATGAACTGCTCTCCATAAACTCAGAGGTTAAGTTATATGTAAAATTAGAGAAATGTGAATTTGAAGTATATCCAGTACATTTCCCGGGTGACATCATTTCCAATGGACCCAACATAGTACAGACGATTCAGGACTGGAGTCAACTCACTAACCTGAAAGCCTTACATAGGTTTCTTAGATTCGAAAATTATTAACATAGATTCATAAGTTATTTTTCCATCATTGTTGATCCTCTTACCACCATGATCTATAAAGGAACAGATCCTTTATATGGTCCCAATAAACTTTGAACGCCTTTTAAACCTTAAAAGAGGAATTTTTCTATGGCACCTGTACTTGGGCACCACAGCTTGGAGCAGCCATTCAATATTGAGCCTCTGCTATCGAAGCTGGGGCTAGTCTATCTCAAGTCAATCCTGTTGATAATAAACTCCATCCCGTGCATTCTTTTATCGTAAATTCTCCTCTGAAATGAACTATGATGTAGGTAACAGAGAGCTGTTGGCTGTTAAGTGGTCTCTTGAAGAATGGAGGCAATGGCTGGAAGGGGCAAGACACACCATTACAGTATAAACCAACCATAAGAATCGGCAATACATTTAATCAGCAAAAAAGGCTGAATCCAAGACAAGCCTGATGGGCCCTGATCTTCCCCAGGTTCAACTTCACTATTACATTCAGACCTGGATCTATGAATTTAAAAGCAGACACCCTTTCTAGGTGCTTCCTTCAACATCACTCTAATGTCAAACCTCCTGCTCCAATCATCCAATCTAAGATCGTAGCGGTTCTAACCCAGGATTTGTCTACATTATTAAAGGCATCACAAATCCAGGCCCCATCTCAAACTCTGCCCAATGTCCTGTTTATTCCAAAACATCTAAGGCAAGACATTCTCAGGGAATTGTATGAAAATAAACTGTCTGGACATCCAGGAATTCATAAGAACTTAATTCAAGCCTGTAAAATGTGTTCAAAATAAAAGCTTTAGGAGGGCCTCCCATTGGACCCCTCATGCCAATTCCCATTTCCAATTAACCATAGTCATCCATTTCTATGGACTTTATAGAGTTGATGACCACCCATATGGTGGCAAGATGGTCCATTTTGTACCTCTACCTGGTCTACCCTCAGCTAAGGAGTTGGCCTCTTTTTTTCCAGCACATTTTCAGATTACATCTAACTAGGGGTCACAGTTCATAGCAAGGTTCTGGAGATCATTCTGCTTGATCCTTCATCTGCTTATTACCCTCAGACAAATGGACAGACTGAAAGCGTTCATCAAGTTCTTATTCAATATCTCCGGTGTTATGTGTCCTACTTACACAATAATTAGGCCGATGCATTACATTGGCAGACTTTGCGTATAATAATACACACACACACACACATCATCTTGTACATCTCCCTTTTCCTTTACCTATGACCCTAAAGCACTGTTTCCCAATTCCAGTGCTCAGTGACCCCTAACAGTGCAGGTTTTCCAGGTACCACCTGTGGATTTTTCAAAATGTGTCAGTTGGTAATAAATAAACTTGTGCTCCAGCAAAGAGATATGGAAAACATGCACTGTTAGGGGCCTGTGTGGACTGGAGTTTGGAATGACTGCCCGAAAGCATGCTCCTTCTCTCACGCTGAAAATACTGATAATTAGGATAGCAAGATATATAGAAACTATATAAAGAAACTCAAGAATATCTGGAAGAAAATCTAATTTCTCTCTCCTGGGAGGCCACCAAATCAAAACTATTCTTCAGCAAAAGCCATAGGAAATGTAACTTTAAAGTGGGGGATAGGCTATTGCTCTCCACAAAAACTATACAGCATAAGCAGCCAATTTAGGCACAAATTAATTGACCCATTCAAGATCACAAGAAGGATAAACCCAGTCTGTTCCAAATAGATCTTCCTCCTTTAAGTTTCCTAGGACCTTCCATTATGCATTATTTATATCTGCCTTTAAAACTTCAAACCTAGTAGTAAGGTTCAGCAGCATAAAATGAATAAGAAAACCCTCAAGTGCTCTATATACCAGTGCTGCTAGACTAACTTCTAACAACTATGCACCAGTTGTGAATAAAACACGAAAAAAATAGAAATATAGAAGTGAGTCCAGCGCTCCAGATATCCCCCAAAGGCACCAGGCAAAGATTTTAGTGTACGTGAAATTGAGCAAACATATACTTATATTGGTATTCTGTATATTTCAATTCTTATCAATGACACAAATGTTCCAATGGTACATGTAATGGAAAAAAAAGGACCACAATAGTGTAATACAGTCTGACATTTGAGATCCCATATGGTATCAAACTCACCAACAGTGAGAATAAGCAAAGCCTTCAAAACATACTGTTGTAATTCTGAATTTGGTATTCTTTCTAATCTTCTTTAGTAAATTGCTCATGAGTGAAAATGACAAAGGGTAAAAAGGAAAACAAATCTAGTGTAATATTGTTTTTTTACACAGCTGTTTAATAGATAAAATCACACTCACATTGTAATAGAAAATAAATTGCATGGTAAATCCAGTAACATAAATCCTAAATACTCATACCAGAGGAAATGAGATTCAACAGTCAAACAGATCTTGGACGTTCTCCCGGGCTAGATAATTGCTGTAATAATCGATCAGATCCTAGATGATATTCCTGGTTAGAGTAGCAATGCTGGTCTCAGCCCCCTACATTGGTTGATGGTCAAGATGAGTTTGATGTAGATAAGATTCTTGATATGAAAAAGCAACGACAACAAACAGAGAGTTGCGCAGGAATTGCCTGATAAAACATTTATTAAATCAGATCATGTGAGAGCAACCAATGTAAATCTTTCATAGATCATTAAATAGTGATCTTATAACAGTAATAGCATATAGAATATATAAAGATATAGATAAAAATTATGCTTATAAAAAGCAAGACATAAAACAATCATATTACATGGCTTTCAAAAGAGAAAAACATTGCTATCAATATATAATTAACCCTTATTAGACAGTATCCAGTTAGATAAGGGTATCCAACAGCTGAATCAATAACATTTGCAGGTGCTAGTAACCCTTAGAAGATCCTAAGCAGCCGTGGAGAAAACCAATAGAATGTCAATTCCAATAAATCATCTGTAGAAACAGAAGTTGTCTCTTTTGATAAAGAGGAGTACAGTAACTTTAATATTGCGATGTTGCCTCTTTTAGTGAAGAGGAATACAATAACTTCAATGTCACAAAGGTAATTGTATATTCATATGTCCGTATACAAGTAATATCCGTGCAGCTGGGGTTTAAGAGTAGTAAGGATATGTGGTAGATGAAAGCTTCTTACCATCTGGACGGCTAAACATCGGCAGACATTGCGTCCCTCCACATAAGATATATAGATATATGTGTATTCTTACCCCCAGCGGATAATGTCCTCACATCAAGGAACAATGCTATATTAAGCCACTGTTTAATGGAACAATCCGGAGACAGGTTAAAGGTCCTCTTCGGTGCGCACCAATCCGGATAAGCTTTTCAAGTCACGTGACCAAGGGTTCGGTTTATGATACAAACTAACTTATCCCTTTGTTAGGCTCACGATAACTCAGGTGATATAAGCATAGCAAAAATAGCAACTCAAATAGATAGAAGTTCCATCACAAGCAGAGAACAATTCTTTCCCATCAGTGCACGAACAGTGTCTAATTGACAATTCAGGCAGCAAACACAAGGCGACGCGTTTCGTCTGATATACAGACTTTCTCATGAAAAAGGTAGAGAAACAAATTCACTTCTTGGCCCACTGACATGGCTATGGTCCGAAAGAGAGCTCAGAAACCGTATTGGGGTCCACAACCCCATCTCATGGGGAGGTAATGGTAAGAAATAGGTACTCTCCTGTTTATCTGAACTATCAGCTGTGCATTACTGCTGCAACCATGTGGAGGATCAATCCTACAGTTCAGATGGTTGCTAGGTAAATAACAACAAACTTCTCTTTAGTTCCCAGTCTTGCAGCTGTGCTATTACTTACCACACCCATGCAGCTAATTATCCTGCAATTTTGATTGGTACTGCTGCCTTTATGAATCTCTTTCTGGCAGCATACCACTGCTGGAGATAGTTTCTGCTTGACCGAGTGTGTCTGTATCCTGATCTCTGCTCTCAGTTATTGACCTGGATTGTGCTAAGGATTCTATCTTCTCCACTCCTGACTCTTGGCTTTATTAAATGGATTTACTCTCATATATCTACCTGCCCTGACCACTGGCTTGTTTAATGGATTCTGCTGTTTTCTCTACTCCTGATCCCTTGCCTGTTTCACTCTGAATTCTGCTAAGTACTTTCTGGTTGCTCTCTACCTGCTACCATGAGCTGTCCACTCCATCAGACAAGTGTCAGACTACTCTGCATTAACCCTTGCTGACTGAGTTCTGCTAACACTATCCAGGTTGCTCACTACCTCCTACCGTGTGCCATCTACTCCTCAGGGCAAGTGCTGGATCAACAACTCCTACTATCCAGGCTAAAGTCTTGGGACAACCATCTACTGTGGAAAATAACTCGTTCCTTGAGAAGGGGACTGCTAAAGGTGGACGTCTCATGAAAATGTTCTAGCAGTTGAGGATCTCCCGCTACTCGTCTTTAACAAACTGATAATAGATGGCAACAAAATCATAATCTTCCAAGACTTTTCAATCGCAGTTACTCAAACATGTAAAGTATTTTCACCGGTTTTTAAGTACTTGGTGGAAAATAAACGTATTGAGGATAACCCCTCTCAAGAAATTTTGCATTTTCTCAACTTGGAGAAATCTGACCTCTTGGAATATTACGAATCCAAGGCTTAAAATGTCCACTCTTATAATGTAGATATGTGTTAGAGGCACCAGGTTTATTTTAATTAGTAGACACAATTCTATTATTCACCTCATCCACTGTGAGGGTGATATCCAGAAAATCCACAGAAAAAAAAATAAAATTGATGGGTACATCATAAATTTAAAGTATTGTCATTATGAAAAGAAACAAATTCTGAAGCTAGTTCTGAACCTCCATCCCATATAATGAATAAATCATCTATATAACGTCAATAAAGCACCAGGTTCGCCCCGAATGGGCCGCTCCATGTGAGGCGATCCTCCTTTGCCCCCATATATATGTTGGCAATGCTTGGGGCAAACCTGGTGCCCATGGCCGTCCCAAGTGTCTGTAAATAAAAACTGGATTTAAACAAAAAATAATTGTGTGTATGAACATAATTGCTTCGACAATAAAATCTAAATGTCTCCCAGAGATCTCTTCACTCAGCAATGCTTCCTTTACAGCCTGGGTACCGGTTTGATGTGGAATATGGGTATAAAGTGCCTGGACGTCCAGGGTAAGAAAACCCAAACCCAGATGCAGGTAATGTTTTCAATAAGATTTAAAACAGGCCTGTCCAACCTGCAGCCCTCCAGATGTTGTGAAACTACAAGTCCCAGCATGCCCTTCCAGCTATCAACAGGTTGTCTACTGGCAAAGCATGCTGGGGTTTGTAGTTTCACAACACCTGGAGGGCCGCAGGTTGGACAGGCCTGATTTAAAACATGAATTGTATCCCTTATGTATGATCTCTGGGAGACAACTCTGAAGAAAATGATCAACATAATATGAAAGATTAGACGTTAAAAGACCCTATACCAGAAATTATAGGACACCCTGGTGGTGCAATAAGTGATTTGTGAATTTTCGTTAAATAGTAAAAAACTGGTGTAATAGGTTGCTGTATAAAAAGAAAATTGTGAATATCTCTGGTTATCACCCCCTCAGTAAGTCACATATCCAACAAGGCACGAAGTTCCATTTGATAATCTCTAGTTGGGTCCTTAGTTAGAACCTTATAAAATCTATTATCTTGCAACTGTCTAAGGACTTCTGTAACATAATCATCCCTATCTAGGACTTCAACCCCCCCCCCCCCCCCTCCCTTGTCAGCTGGTTTGATTATAAGTGACAAAATCATTTTGCAGGGTAATAAGGGCTTTCCTCTGTTTTGGACAGGTTCTTCTTACCTAAATCTCTCTTAGAGGTTTTACTACATAGAGACTTAAAATCTTCCAATGTATTTTTATAGAACAGTTGGATTGCCAGACTCCTATGACTAACAGGATAAAATTCCAACTTATTAGTGTCAATATGTGTTCTCATTATTAATATCAAAGGGCCATTATCACAATCTCCCAGGTCCTTACTTTCTTCTCATAATTCTTCCAACGCTTTGAGACCCCCAATATCTCCTGAATCTAATAAAATATATAATGCAGTACAGACAAACCACACACACTGCAATATTGACATACCAGCTGGTTTCTTACCATGGAATAAATCTATGTATTATTTTTGTGGCACATATATAATGCAGACGTATAGCGGATCTCTTACCCTTGGTAGTCCCCTTTTCAGAATTATTCTGAAATGTACATGAAATACACAATCACAATAGAAAAATACAGGTCCCTTTTCAGACCTATTGAAATGTAAGAGAAGTTACACAGGATAAATATAGAAAATATATCTTTTTCTCTATTTTTTTCCCTTTTTTTTTTAAACCTGTGTGTCCGGAAATTTACTCAGGATGTATACTGGTAATTTCCTAATATGTACACCAGATTCCCACTCTCTTCAATAAGTTCTGTCTGCTATGAAAAACAAATTATATATATATATATATATATATATATATATATATATATATATATATATATATATATATATATATATATATATATATATATATCTATCTATCAGGGGTGCACGGAGCGCGGCAGCTCTGTTTGGGCAACACAGTACTATTCAGCAGCCGCGGCGCTGTCAAAGAAGCATCCGCAGCGGTGCTGTATACAATACAGCACCGCCGCAGACGCTTTTTTGACAGCGCCGTGGCTGCTGTATAGTACAGTGCCGCTATATAGGGCACTTTTTTAGCGGAGGGGAGGGGCTTCTGGAGACCCAGAAACCCCCCCTGCGTGCGCTACTGTATATGTATATAAATATATATATCTACTCAACACATATCTCTCCTATATATGTGTGAGTGAAACAAAGCAGTCTGTAAACATTATGTATGCAGAATTAACAAAAGGATAAAATCAGGGAGACATCATTAGGGGGAAATTGTATACTGCACCAGACTCATGTAGAAATAGCTGCCGTCCAAAAAGCATGCCACACATTGCAGAAGTTCCGCCCCTCCGCTTCCTCTGTCATGTCTGCCTTCTTGTATAGCCGAACATCCCTATAATATGGCTATCGACCGTGTGTACAGAGTGCTTGGCAGAATTTTACTGTGCCCAGGCTGCCGCGCTTCTATCAGCGCCTCGCCTCATATGGAGTGCGATTGCTGACTTGTCCCCCTTAGACCTGCTGATAGCTGCCGCGTCCATGGCAGTGCATTCTGCTCGTTGTCTAGGGGTAGCAATGCTGGCAAGTGTGGCAGAACGGGAGGAGAGGCTGTAATAGATTCACTCCTGCCGACCTGCATACAGCTGCTTTGTCTGCCTCCTTATCAGCAGACTAATTACATAGTGACCCTGCAGCTGCTCGTCTATCTAGGGTGGAAATTTGCCGGCAAGCTGTGCGAGGAGTGAGTCAGCTCAGAAGCTGCTGCCTCTTCTGCAGGGACCAGAGTGAAGGAAGCCTCGGGCTTTACACTCTTCTGGGTCTTGGTTCGATCCCTGTGTCACACCTAAAGAGGGAATAAAAATAAAAAAATGAAACCTATAACTATTGTTAGGAACCCCTCCAGCCGACACAACACAACCCGGAGTCTACTCTGCCAATCAGGTGTTTACTGGAGCCCCTGATGGTGGGGACAGACTGGGCTGCAGACCGACAGAGGGTCGTGAAGTGTGTACCGGCGGCGCTGAATAGAAGGCGTCCGACCGTTGCCTCAGAAGTGACGTCCCGGTCTTCATAGCGACGGCCGGGACGCAGGTGAGTGAGTCGCGGCGGCTGGGCACCGCCGCAGCTCGTAACAACTATTAACATTATAGGCAGTAGTGACCTATCTCCTAGGCACTCAGAAAAAAATGAATTCTGAGGTAGAAAGTAGGGGCATAGGAGGGGAGGAGTGTGAGCAACAAACAAGTTTATAAGTTCCTAAACTCCTAGTCCCACCTACTATACCCCAATGTCTCGCAGTGTCCCCCAGTGATAGGAAAGAGAAAAAACAGTTTGTGAAATTTCATCCCTGCTGGATATTCCAGTCAACTGTACGTGATAGGATTAGAAAGTAGAAGCGTTTAGGAACAACAGCAACTCAGCCATGAAGCGGAAGACCACGTAAAATCACAGAGCGGGGTCAACAACTGCTAAGGTGCATGGTGCGTAAAAGTTGACAACGCTCTGCTGATTCCATAGCTGAAGAGTTCCGAATTTCCCCTGGCAATAATGTAAGCCCAAAAACTGTGCGGCGGGAGCTTAATGGAATGGTTTTCCATGGCCGAGCATCTGCATGCAAGCCTCACATCACCAAAACCAATGCCGACCGTCAGATGATGTGGTGTAAATCACAGACACTGGACTGTGGAGCAGTGGAAATGTGTTCTGTGGAGTGACAAATCACACTTCACTGTTTGGCAGTCAGATGGGCGAGTCTGGGTTTGGCGGATGGCAGGAGAATGCTTCTTGCCTGATTGCATTATGCCAACTGTGAAGTTTGGTGAAGGAGGGATAATGGCATGGGGCTGTTTTTCATGGTTTGGTCTAGGCCCCTTAACTACAGTTAAGAGCAATCTTAATGCTTCAGCATACCAAGTCATTTTGAACAATGCTATGTTTCCAACTTTGTGGCAACAGTTTGGGGAAGGTCCTTTTCTATTTCAACATGACTGTGCCCCAATGCACAAAGCAAGGAATACAAAGACATGGTTTGATGAGTTCGACGTGGAAGAACTTGACTGGCCTGCACAGAGCCCTGACCTCAACCCCATCGAACACCTTTGAGATGAACTGGAAAGGAGATTGCGAGCCAGGCCTTCTCGACCAACATCAGTTGACCTCATAAAAGCTCTACAAAACGAATGGGCACAAATTCCCACAGAAACACTCCAACATCCTGTGGAAAGCATTCCAAGAACAGTGGAAGCTGTTATCACTGCAAAAGGGGGACCAACTCCATATTAAAGTATATGTATTTGAATACAATGTCATTACAGTCCCTGTTGGTATAATGGTCAAGTGTTCAAATACTTCTTTCCATATAGTGTATAACAAAACAATTTTCATGAGATTGGCACTTTGCGGGAAATTTAAATCTCTCCATAGAGCTAGAGTGCCTCCAGAAAGATTGTGAAGACACTTCACAGTGATGAATCTTCAACGACTTTTCTTCACACCCCATAGAGGTGCATAAGAAAATGACCGATGTTGTAGTACATAAGTACCCAGAAATGAACGAAACTATATATTATTAAAGGCTTAAAAATATTTAATTTTGCTCCTATCTTACTTGGAATGAATTCTTGTGATTTGTAAGAGAATATTGGGGGCAGCAGGCTGGGGGCTTCAGGTGAAGGCTCGGTGGGCCGCCTGTTGACTCCCACAGTTCTAAATGCATCCACGGAGAGACGCCAAAAAATGCAATTCTCTGCTTCCCCATTTTTCTGAGATAATGTGGTCATAGTAGTTTGTTACACTACACTTGATGGAGCTGTCACAAACTATAGAAAGTATTAACCCTCTAAAGCGGCGGCTCCCAGGGGTGCGCGGCGCTGTCACTGGGGTGCCGCGAGTCAGCTATAGGAAAAACCAAAGAGCACATAAACTTACCAATCCGTGCGGCACCGGGACCCAGCAGACTCCTCTCTCCCGCAGCTGTCACTGAATATCGACGTAGAGACGAGTCTGCTGGGTCCCGGCGCCGCGCGGATTGGTAAGTTTATGTGCTCTTTGGTTTTTCCTATAGCTGGCTCGCGGCAGAGGAGTGAGAGGGAGTGCGACAGCGGGCAGACAGAGGGGCAGACAGCGGGGCAAAGGAGGGTGACAGCGGGGCAAAGGAGGGTGACAGCGGGGCAAAGGAGGGTGACAGTGTGGCAGATAGAAGGGCAAAGGAGGGTGACAGCTGGGCAGACAGAAGGGCAAAGGAGGGTGACAGCGGGGCAGACAGAAGGGCAAAGGAGGGTGACACAGCCTGAGAGGGGCAGTGGAGGGGGGACATCGTGAGAGATGGCAGAGGAGGGGGACATCATGAGAGAGGGCAGAGGAGGGGGGACAGCGTGACAGAGGAGGCAGTGTGTCTGGATGCAGAGGGGGCAGTGTGTCTGGATGCAGAGGGGGCAGTGTGTCTGGATGCAGAGTGCCTGAGGGCAGAGTGTCTGGATGCAGAGGGGGCAGTGTGTCTGGATGCAGAGGGGGCAGAGTGCCTGAGGGCAGAGTGTCTGGATGCAGAGGGGGCAGTGTGTCTGGATGTAGAGGGGGCAGTGTGTCTGGATGCAGAGGGGGCAGTGTGTCTGGATGCAGAGGGGGCAGAGTGCCTGAGGGCAGAGTGTCTGGAGGCAGAGTGCCTGAGGGCAGAGTGTCTGGAGGCAGAGTGCCTGAAGGCAGAGTGCCTGAGGGCAGAGTGTCTGGAGGCAGAGTGCCTGAGGGCAGAGTGTCTGGATGCAGAGGGGGCAGTGTGTCTGGATGCAGCGTGCCTGAGGGCAGAGTGTCTGGAGGCAGAGTGCCTGAGGGCAGAGTGTCTGGAGGCAGAGTGCCTGAGGGCAGAGTGTCTGGAGGCAGAGTGCCTGAGGGCAGAGTGTCTGGATGCAGAGGGGGCAGAGTGCCTGAGGGCAGAGTGTCTGGATGCAGAGGGGGCATTTTTGCATACAACTAAATAAGTATTTCTGTCCTGACCTAAATACTTATTACATTTTTTTGACCCAACTACTTCTAAAACAGGACTGCTCAATAATTATTTTGGAGGGGTGCCTTGAAAAAATTTGGAGACTCTAAGGGTGCCGCAAACTGCAAAAGTTTGGGAACCACTGCTCTAAAGGGACAGATGCTGCATAGTAAACAATATTCTAATCTGCTACAGATAGTGAAACTCAATCAACTCCTTACATGGAACTTATCTGTAATATTATGTCAACTCACAAGGAATATAAATGCAGCTTTTTTGTTTTATTTTTGCTGTACAGCTGCATTTTTTGATTGGAAAAGCTACATAAGATTAGACAATTATTAAACTAGCAACACACATACAGATTTAACCTGCCAAATTGCACAGTGTGACAGATAAAACTTCACTCCAGTCAGGTGAGAACTGAAAGGTGCTTTGGCTCTTCCTGACCCCCCCCCCCCCCCCTAAGCTTTGGGGGCTGGGATATTTTACAATATTGGGACAACAGGAGTGGCAGCTTTGCCACCCTAGTGTCCCTAAGATCCTTGACCATAATGCCAAAAGAGTAAAAATAGATTTTATTTTTCTTTCTTGCTTAATTCATCGTAATCGAAATTGGAAAAATAAATAAAAAATAAAACCATAAAAGACTACCCACCTGAACACTACAAACATTGTTGTTTCTGATTTGGACTATGATGGCTCACACAAAAAATAAGATCGCATCTCCCTTTGGACCACAATACACATTTAATACAGTGGGTTTATGGGAGACTTACTCAATTAACATTTAAAAATTGTGTGTTTATTTAATTTTACAATCTTTACATCTTGAGCAGTGGTCCTAGGGATTGAGAACACTGTGGTGGCAAATTTGGCATTCCAAGGGGCATATTCAATTCCGATCCGATTTGCGGTAACGCGCGTTACTGCGGAAAATGCGCAGTACTGCCGGTAATACGGTACCGCAATAACACGGCAATTCGTACGCAGCCCTATGGGCTGCGAACGAAAATCCACGTTATTGCGGTACCGCGGATTAGGTTCGCGGCCGTTCTGGCGCGATCCCGCGAATCGGGATCGGAATTGTATATGCCCCAAAAGGTCACAATCTGGTTAACTACCCTAGCCCACACAACCCATGTGGTTGGAAAGAGCTAAGTGCTTTTTAGTGCAAGACTGGTAGCATATGGAAAGGCACACTGTTTTGTTGCACACTCACCACAGAGAGGCATCAGCTTTGCCACAGCAAGCATGGAGGCTGGTTTCCACTACAGCTACTACATTATCATCAGCAGCATCTTTTATTCCATGTAAACTGCGGTTATTGATATGGCCACATATTTACAATGATTCAACAGCAAACCATTTCTAAACATAATATTTCACATAAAACGTATCAACTGTTTAGTGTTCAACATTAGCACTACATGTAGAGAAATCATATTGCACGGGCTACACAATTGCAGCAGATTCACCCAGCATTAAGACAATTTGACTTGTGCTACATCTGTTTAAACCAATAAACATTTTACTTTTTATTTAAAATTGTTCCTTCATTGCTTTATGGGAAAGCTCAAAAGAAGCACATCAATTCAGGAAAAAGAGTATATCATAATTACACATTTGGTCACACATTATATACCTTTTGTGGGTTCATAAAGAAAACAGATACGTTCAAGTGTTTTTGTCCAGAAAATTAGGATGTGTTTCCTTCATTGTAGAGCAGATAAATATCGGCTGTCCTCACGCAAAAAAACATAAAGGAGATGATGAATATGAAATTTGGCATAAAACCTGTTCTAATCCTAATACTGTTCTATCCCACAGCCACCAGATATCTTGCGTCCAGTGTAGTCAGACAAATGAAAGATGCCATCTTATTTGTAGCTAAGGATTACAGCGTGTTAGGAGCTTATTTACTATGTTTTTACAAACTAGATAAAAAGAACATATTATTAATATACTGTATATACCATAGTTAAATTGACAATGATTTTTTAGTATGTGGAACACAAAACGACAATTCCATAGTTTGCTGGTTTCTTTAAAATGCATCTCGATCTGCGCCGCAGAAAGACTTCATGTCCTTCTAGAAAGGTACACCAAATTAAAACTTTGGTTTTGTTCCTCTGGTTACCATATGAAGTGACCAGTATCCCTGCCATTTTTAATATAAGTGGCACAGAGGTTAAAAAGACATATGTTTATATATTATTCACAGATTTATGACACTGTCTTTATAGGAAATCACTATTATATGTACATCTGATGGGAGGCTAGGGTATCCATGAAAGGCCGCACAATATTATCTGTAGAAAAGTAGAACACCAGGCCAAATGTGATTGAAATTGGTAGAGCAGGTAGCGCCTTCTTGAAAACTGCCAGCAGCAGTAGAGTCAGACATAAACCCTATAAAATAAAAAGAAATACCATTAAAAAAAACAAATCTGTGCAATTAACTATACAGGCTTATTCTGTTGTCAGATTTAACACTGGCTTTACTGGATGTCTGGCAACATTTCACCTGTATGGAAACGGGAGGACCACTACACATCTAAAACATCCATACAAGTTGTATTCCAAATCTATCTGACCCCACTCCTTGCTGGTCCTTCATATGAGGTGTAAATTCACAAACAGACTTGGGACAAAATCATAAAATTGTTCAGAAAGTCATGATTCACCTGTAAAGAACATAATCCAAACTGGTTGACTTTCAACTTCCTGCTTTGAAAATGGTGTCTGCTAAGATATTTAATGGAAAAACTAGTTAAATGAACTGAGTTGATGTGTTTTGGAACAAATATAAATCATATAGCTTTTATTTTGAACCCTTGCGAAACTGCCTTTTTTTCTGAATTTGTATTTACGAAAAAGAGCAGCTCTGTGTTTTTCTATTTAGGGCTTGTACAACTGCTCAATCCCCATCATTGGAAGTAAACACAAATAAAATAAGTAAAATGTTAGAACTTGCAAAAGAAAAATCAAGAATATTTATCTTTTTATAAACCTAAAAGTCATCTGGTAATCCTTAATAAGGATGAGCACCCAAAATATACAGCCTGCATTTTTTAAATAAAGTATTTTTATTTAACATTTTTAAAATACAATACAGAAAAAGAAAACACATTTCCTACTCTGGTATTGTTCTCAGCCTAAGGCATTAGTACATAAATTACATTTAACATCTCTTAGCATATTAACTTTAAAATTATAAGCTACTGCACCTTGTTAAACTGATACGTCCCGTTTTCAACCCTTCCGGGGGACAGTGATGCAATTAACCAATATTAGGAGCTAGATAGGTACTAGATATACAGACATGTCACCTGGTCAATTACGTCCTGCATGTAGGGAGAGCACTCAGTCTGGATCAAAGTCGGACGCCACCTGAGAGCAGAATTTACAGTATTTCGTCATACTGTTTTGGGACTGGTAAGTCAATCGCTCATGCCCTACTGCTTCGATTACCAGTGCTGCCCAACCAAAAAAAATGAGGGCCCCTTCCGGGCCATCCACACCCTGGCGATGACGACCTTGGCCACTGCAAGGAGTTTGTTAACATATCTGGTCGCACGCCTACCCAACAAAAGGTCTAGGCCCAGTTCAAACACACAGGTCTCGGAACAAAATTGGGACAGCGATATCAGTGTCATGTATACCGTCCACCACCTACAACCAAAAGTTCCTGACCACTGGTCAGCTCCAGAGCAGGTGCCAAAAGGTAGCTGGGGAGTTCCCACATTTTGGACAATTGAAATCATGTCTAGCACCCATCTGGAGAAAACTATGCGGGGAGTAGTAAACCCGATGCCATATATACACTATAATCTGCCTGTTTCTAGTGCCTCCCTGGCGCTGTCCCAACATATATTTCCAGTCTTCATCATCCAGGGGCCCAGGTCCACCTCCCAGTCCACAAAGGGGCAAGGAGGGAAAGGGCATTAGCAGAGAGTATGGAAATGGTCTTAGTTGAGTCCACCTGTCGGAGGAGCGAGCGAAAGAGAGCAGGATTAAAAATAATCTGAGACCCATTAAATTGTGCAGCCAGGGCATGGTACAGCTGCAGGTAATTATAGAACAGGTGGTTTGGTATGGGTAAGTTCAACTGCAGCTTTGCAAACGATTTGAAGGTGCCATTAGAGTATAGTTGGCCAAGGGAGGTGACACTCAGAGCATGCCAGTAGGGAAACTGCAGCAGTTTAAAGAGTTCGGGGAGGGAGGAGTTAACCAAAGTGGGGTGTCAGGATTTACCCCAACGTAGTCCAGTGCCTCTTGCATCATATTCCAGATTATCACTGCCTGTCTATGTAGTGGTGGGACTGTCTTAGAAACTTGAGTGTCCAGCAGGGCCTTATTAAAGGACCTATCAAACCCAGTCCATCTGTCCAGAAAGACCACCAAGTCAGCTGCTGGGGAATCCCCAATCCATCCCCACAGGTGCGCCAATATAGTAAGCTCTAAAATCCGGATAGGGCAAGACCCCCAATGAAGCCCGGGACCAACACAGAGCGGTAAATTTGATTCTTGTCCGCTTGTCCCCCCAGACCAGAGAGGACATATTTTTGTTGATTTTGCAGAAAAGCCACTTCGGGAGATATACAAAAAAAATAGGTTGAAGAACCATTTCTCATCCAAATTGGGAGCTTGGCCTGAAGATAACTGATCACCGAGTATATATTAAGCGGTATGTTATCAGCAACAGAGTCTGTGATCCATATCTCCAGGTACTTAAATTCAAGTGTCCACTGCAATGGATGGGAAGCAGGCACGGGGATATTCCTCAGGCCGGAGAATCCACCAAACTCGTCCACCAGCTGCATCAGCCTGCCAGGGATGCATCAGAGTCTCTCAGGAAAAGGAGCAGGTTGCTGGCAAAGAGCACGACTTTATCAACCCTGTCCCCCACTCCAAGGCCACAAATCCCTTCTTGCACTTGAATCAGGCATGCCAGGGGTTCAAAAGCAATGGTAAACAGGGACAGAGACTCGTGCCCCTGCCCAGTCAAAAGGATGAGATATGTAATGTGTCTGTATAGATGATAAGTTGGCTCTGTGCCTGGTAAGATACACACAGACCTTTTGTTGCTTGTTAAAGCCAAGGTCTAATGAGGTGCAAAGATAATACATCTGCTCATTAGATATTTCTAGAATTACGTTGAAATAGTATACCCACATCTAGTGTATTTTTTTTCTCTAGTCTGCTTCAGCCTTGATATATGTACTTTTCCATTGGTTGGCATATTGCCTTATAATTTAAATACCTGATATGCTTGCACGGTTGTGATATAGCCAAGTAATCTGAAATTCAAAAAGTGATGTCTCTGTCTTAATAAACCGGAGTTCTAAGAACACCAGAGCTGTGTGTGTTCTTCATTCTCTAAGGCCGTATTTAATCTGATAAACTTCACTGATCACTTGACTGTCCTGACTAGATGCACCATAATGCTTCCATTTATGCCCCCCTGTGCATACAGAGTGTGTCTGGAGAAGACAACATTCTGCATTTTTAAAAAATGTCTAATTTTTTAAATATAGTTTTTAACTTAGCTTCGTTTTCATGTCTCTGCTCTTCAGTGAGAGCATCCACATGATTACAACTGCATCTGATAGCAAAGAAAAAAAAAACATCCGTGCTGTGGACTGGACTTATTCAAGTAGCTGCAGTATCAGATTGGATTGGCTGTGGCTCCAATACAATGAGCAGACTTACCTTATTGGCAGCTGTTTTATAGTCTCGCTGTATGTATACATATTTATAAATTAGTGCCTATGGTATTTTCCCATTCAGTTCTATATCCTATCCAATGAGACATACATTGCAAACCAACTAGACTTGCTATCCACCCTGACAGTGCTCTTCATCCCCTTCCACCAGTCCTCACTTACAAGAAATGGTAGGAGTTTTCTTTGTGAGGACACACCAACAAATTGCTACATGTTGCTCTATAGATACTGTTGTGGGTTTAAATAAAAAAAATACATCAAGAACACAGAATTAAGTGTTTACTTACTATTAGTATAGCTACAAAACAGGCCAGTGTGGTATTCCAGTCTCCACTAGCTGTTGCAGCAGCTTTCCCCACAAGTACACTGTAGAATATGAAGTCTCCAAGACCAAGCTTTACTCCCCCTACAGACAAGCAGTTGCAAAATGCAAAAGAAATATGTCATGTCTAATAGTACTTATACTAACAATATATCAGATCTGTTTAATATCATAATAAAGGACGTGGTGGATAGTTTTGTGTATTACTGAACCCACTATTTTACATGTGTAGGAAACAAGTGTTCTTCCCTCAAGTTGGCTATAAATTTGCATTCCCATAAATGTCACTGCAGTACAGTAATTTGATGTGTAAGGATCATTCAAAATGATATTTTCTAAGAGCTTTTTCAAATCCTCACATGTTGCCAGGGCCGGACTGGCCATCTGGCACTTCTGGCAAATGCCAGAAGGGCCGATGGCCAGATGGGCCGGTTGCTAGCTGGCCGGCCCCATCGCTCAGCACACAGACTGTCATGCCAGAATTCAGCATGACAGTCTGTGTGCGGAGCAGTGGGGTCGGCACTACACTTACTTCCTGGTGTGGTCGCTCCTCCCCTCTCTTCTATGAATGGCTCTGGAGATGTCACATGGGACGAGCACCATGTGATAGGTGCCGTCCCGTGTGTTAGGAGAGACTGTACAGCGCGCTGCGGAGCGCACAAGGTAAGAGGGAGGGGGTAGTTTGTGTGACAGGGGAGCTACAGGTATCTATTTATTTGTGTGACAGGGTATCTATTTATTTGTGTGACAGGGTATCTATTTATTTGTGTGACAGGGTATCTATTTATATGTGTGACAGGGTATGATTATAGTGTAACAAAAAATAACACAGAATTTACTGGACAGGCGCCAATAAAAATGGGATCGACAAAGTTAAAAAATATATAAATCAAGCTCTGAATGACAATGAATACAAATTACCCAAAAAATAACCCCCCAAAAAAATATCCAAAGAATGACCTTTATGATTATAGTGTGTATGTGTGTAACAGTATAACTATAGTATGTGTGTGTGTGTGTGTGTGTGTGTGTGACAGGTTATGATTATAGTGTGTATGTGTGTAACAGTATAACTATAGTATGTGTGTGTGGGCCGGTGTATGACCATAATGTGTGTATGGGTAGCTCTTAATATAATGTGGGAGGTAGGCTGTTACTCTAATAGGGAATTGCAGGTGGGGGGTAATTATTGGGTGCTATTCTATTTGTGGGGTGAAGATGGGGGCAATTTAATAGTGGGGCCTATCAATTTCAGATGGGGTGATTGGATTTTTAATGCTGGGGTGCTTTGGAGAGAGGGAAATAGTTTTATTTATTAAATGGGAATACTATTTAAAGTCAGGGCTAGTTGGAGGGAAATAGATGTATTTATCAAATGTGAATACTAGTACTTTAATGTTGTGGCTGCAGTGAGGCCTAATTTTAAAACATGGATGCTATATTGATTTAACACCAGGGCTAAATTTCATCTGCTCATTTTTTTCTCCAAATAGGGCATCCAACATTCCAGGATCCAGACAAGCAGCAACTGATCTAAAGACACCAGCAGCCACAAGTGGTGACCATGACAAGACAGGTAGGAGAGACCAGGACAGTCTGCCAACTGTTCTGAATTTGATGGGTGACTGTCCCACTTAGTCAGGATTTGGTCTGACTACAAGGACAGTTGGGAGATATGTCCTGCTTCACACTGTACTGCTTGTTAAGGCAGAACTGCGTGCACCTAACAGTAGTGCACACTGTATTGCCTTTGTATGTCAAAAATGTGTCTAATAACCAAATTGCATCATAGGAGCCCCCCTGACTTAAGTGCCCTGGCCCCCCGAGCCTTAATCCAGTTGGTCAGCAGGAGGATCTGTGCTCCGTCCCGGACAGGGCACAACCTGCAGAGCAAGCTGAGGAGCTCTAAGTCTCATGAGATTTATTAATCTAATGAGACGAAGAGCTTCCCTGCTCACTCTACAGGAATGTCAGCAGCATCAGAAGCATAGATAAGTACAGTGGGCTGGGGGTGTCATAATGTATCTGGGGGGGGTGGCGTAATGTGGATGGGGAGGGTCTGATAAATGTAATGTTTTATTATAATGTATGTATCAACGCACCATTTTGACCACGCCCCCAACATAATGTAGCTACGCCTTTGGCGGCACCGCCACTGCACTGCGGCACACATTTTTTTTCCCAGCTTATCAACATAGGTGGGCCTGTGTGCTTTAAATGCCAGGGCTGATTTTTAGTCCCAGTCCGGCCCTGCATGTTGCACTAACACAAGTGAAAAGCTCTCAGAAAATACTGCTGACACATGTATGACATGTAAGGGTAAATGTTAACAAGGTTATATGTTAAAACCACACAGAAACCATTTCTCAATTGTTACTATAAGCAATTCCTGTGAAAACTTTTGTATGAAAAAAATTGAATTTGCTAAACTGAGTGACTTAGATTGCCCATCGAATTTTGTTGCACTATATCTGTTTTTTACCAGTTCTAAGTATTTAAAGAGATTTCCACCTTTTATTAATCGGCCTGTACATGACCTTCTGTAACTTTAATAAATACATTGCTTTTTATCTCTACCTCCGTCTGTTTTTCAGACCACATCTTATATAGTCAGGTGGAAATTGTGAGATTTGTATTCAGATAGTGGAGCTATGTCATGTTCCAGGGCAACAAAAATAAATAAGATATGGCTAAAATGTATAGAATGAAGGTAGAAAGGAAACCCCAGTAAATAGTGAAAATTACAGAAAGGTATGTAGAATACAGCAAAGTGATGTGGAGGTGGATAGCCCCGTAAAAAGACATTTATACAATATTTACAACACTTGCTGTAAAATCTTACATGGATTTCTGGCATGTTGTTATCAATCTCTAGCCCTACGATTTCGGTTTATATCCTCTTGCTTAAATATGCTATCCTTAATACCCTAGATATGTTTGGAAGTTTCTATCATATTACTGCAGTTTATTTATCTCTATTTGGAGAAACGGCCGCCAATATTTTACAATGCACAGTGGCCTAGTGGTTAGCACTTCTGCCTCACAGCACTGGGGTCATGAGTTCAATTCCCGACCATGGCCTTATCTGTGTGAAGTTTGTATGTTCTTCCCGTGTTTGCGTGGGTTTCCTCCGGTTGCTCCGGTTTCCTCCCACACTCCAAAAACATACTGGTAGGTTAATTGGCTGCTATCAAAATTGACCCTAGTCTCTCGCTCTCTGTCTGTCTCCCTCCCTGTCTTTGTGTCCGTGTGTGAGTCTATATTAGTAAATTTAGACTGTAAGGTCCAATGGGGCAGGGACTGATGTGAATGAGTTCTCTGTACAGCGCTGCGGAATTAGTGGCGCTATATAAATAAATGATGATGATGATGAATGCTTGAGGTGAGGTCTGCCATATAAAGTGACAATATAACCTCCCTCTTTCCCTCTACCTGGAAATGATACATCTGCCTACAGCCAATTATTCTACTGACCTCTCTCACTGCTTACTTACCTTCATACCACACTATAACTACTCTTTTGATGTTCACAGTACATAAACTCATTCTCCAACATGTATTAATAAAAACAATAATGGGATCACTAGAGGTCACAAGTCCTCTACTTGGGACATGTTTTTTCCATGTAAGAATAGATAGATGACAGCTAAAGTAATTTATCTACATTCCGGCAAATGAAATAATGAAAAAAGTCAATATCCTAAAAATCAAACTTACTTTCCTCGTCTTCATTTTCAGTAGATGCAATTCTGCTGTTAGGTGTTCTAATTTGGGTCTCTGTAACGTCTCTGTCCACTTCTGATGTGTGGTTTACATTTCCTGGTGCACACTCCCCTAAAATGTAAGAGAAGTTTGTGCTCTGTAAATAATTCAGTACTTTAGAAAATATTGGATATGTCACTTTTCTACTATTCACATACCTTGAAAAGTGAAAGTGTGCAAACAATTTAAAAGCACTATAATCTAAAATGAAGTATTTGCTTGTTTAATTGTTCCAAATATGACGATGTATATGCTAGACATAACAGTTTCTGTTATTTCTCTGGACAGGCTGTGAACCAATTTAAAATGTTGTGTGCAACTCCCCCTTCCCATGCAACAGTATTGGAACACTTACTGACCTGGTCACACCCCCATTGTCATTATATCACTCCAATTCAATGTCAGTCTACTTCTTGCTACAAGACCACACCCATAAATCAATGCATTGTGAGGGAATTATCGGACATGAACACAATGGATGGGAGGGCTTTGAGAGAAAATAATGAGATTATAGCTCTGATAAAAATTTTAATAAAAAAAATTGTACATTAAACTCGTATTTACAGTAGACAAACAAACACAATTATAATAAAACAGAGTTAATGTGCCTATGTGTATTTTTAGACAAATGGACAAAAGTTCAGAGTTTTCGTAAGAAACAAAGTAAGAATCTTCTTTATAGAACTGATTCAGTGTTAGTTTTACCTCACAATACAATAAGTGGTCTTTTTTTTTTACCTTCAAATAGATTTTATACTTTATACTTGTTGTTCTATATGTTGAAATCTTCAACAATGTATACCAGAATCTTCAATCATAAATTCATAATTCCCACTTACATGTAAAAAAAAAACAAAAAAAAAAAAAAACGACAAAACATAGTGCAATAATACAAGGAAAAACTTAAAACAAACATACTTGCCAACTTATGGCAAGTATGGTCCGGGAGCCTGCCGGGAAAGCTGGGAGTGCATGGGGCGGGGCTCCAGAAATCACGTCATTTTGTCCCCGTGACGTAATGACGCAAAACGCAACATTTTACAGCAGGGGGACCTAAATCTGCCCACTTCACTAGGAAGTGGGCAGATCCGGGAGATTGCCACACTCTCCCGGGAGTCCCTGAGACTCAAGCTAAATGCGGGAGTCTGCCGGACATTCCGGGAGAGTTGGCAAGTATGACTTAAAATATTATCTCTGTGATAGATGTTGAGGATTCAAAATCCAGAAAGAGAAATTCTTGTAGAATTGCAGCTTACTAGAATTTTCAGTTTATATCAGCCTCAAACCTTTGTGCAAGTGTAAAATATCGAGGTGATTTTCTTATGGTCACACACTTACTAGGTGTCTTGAAAAAGTGCCCGTAGTGACTTTGAATCCTCAACATCTATCACAGAGATAATATTTTAACTTTTTTTCTGGCATTATTGGATTATGTTTTGTCTTTTTTTTTTTTCTACACGTATATGGGAATTATGAATTTATGATTGAAGATTCAGGAACACATTGTTTATGAATGAAGATTTAAACATATATCCCAAGAAGTATATTTCTATTTGAAAGTAAAAAAAATAATCACTTTTATTGTATTGAGGTAATATTAGTGCTGAATCAATTCTATAAGAAAAAAACTTTTTATCTTGTTAGATTGTTTTCATGTGTGTATCACTGATAGCACTGATATTGTTTCATATATTGAATCTGCAAAGAACCTTGCTTGGTCACAAGTCCATTGAGATACGTTATCAATTCCAACTGTAATATTAAATGCCAGTATAAATCCCTTTAAAGCTGTTTTTTGTGGAGGTGATTCATAGGTACCATTTACACACTTACCTACATGCTGATTTACTCTACTATTTGTGCTATCGGAATCGGCCATCCCCACTGTCCATACCATGGCAGCTTTAAAATCAAATAAAAAATTAGAACAACATGTGTCATTCAAACAATACAAAACATGCCCTGAAATTTTCTAATTATTCTAAGCCCTTGTTTCAGCTAAACCTTATTATCTACTAAAATTATAATGCATACATTGGTCAGTGTTGGATGGTAATTGTTGAAATATGTGGTGAGAATAAGTATAGCAATGAAGTGGTACTTATTTATAATGGATTATCTGCATAGGAAACAAAAGTATATGGCGGGTGAGCACATTATTAGCCAGGCATTCTGGAGAAAGCTGACTGTAGATTAATGTCTACATTTGCTTTGCTTCAAAACATAAAAACATAAGCAATCTTCTAACACAAAAAGTCTTAAACTCTATAAACTAAGTTTGTCACATGGAGAATTATTGTAATATTTAGCTATTATAAAGTGTCTTGAGCACAAACCATTTAGCAAAAAACTCTATGGGTATATTTACTACACTATGGGTTTGAAAGTGGAGATTTTGCCTATAGCAACCAATCAGATTCTAGCTGTCATTTTGTAGAATGTATTAAACAAATAACTAAAATCTAATTGGTTGCTATAGGCAACATCTTCACTTTTTCAAACCCGTAGTGTAGTAAATATACCTCTATGTCTCTCTCTCTCTGTCCGCTCAATATAGCGCCTGTCTTTTAGATTGTCCAGTATGTAAATTGTTCGGAATGGCTTCAGAGTCTAGCTTCCGGTTGCACTATGCTCTCTTCGAGCTAACCTTTATCCATGCATAACACCCTTTCTGCCAATTCAGGAGAGAAAATAGTACAGTCTGAAGCTTGTCTCTAAAGCCGAGTGCAACATTCAAAGTGCATCTGTGGAGGCAGACATTATGTGGGCCAAACCCATATTCAGACTAACAATTTTTAGTGGCTAGTGACATCGTCATGCTTCAGCAATTTCAGTAGGAGCTTGTGAATTGAGTTCAGATGACAGAATGGCTGCTTTCAGTGTGTTTAAGGTGAGCGGTACAATTTAACATACTGGACATGATATACTACTTGTACCTCCTTCTTACCCATTCATCCAGGAGAGTGCTGTTTTTATTTGTTCTTTTTGGTAACTACTTAGTGAACAGGGTACTGCAATAAATACAAAATTAAAGTACTTCTTGTGGTACCATCATGGAAAGGGTGTAACAAGAAGTAGTGTGTTCTATAGTCTGAAAATACTATTGTGTGATTTGGTGGGGGAAGGCAAGTGGGAACAGTGGCCATCTCAAGGAAGTCACTGATTGGAAAACAATTAATAGTGAGGAGTCCAATTAAATTTCCTGTCTCATAAACAGACAATATATGTTATTAGCTGAACGCCAAAAAAAAAAAGACATCCATTCATTGACAGAATGATGAAGAGGAAATATACTTACAGGAATATATTAATGCTGGAAATATAGGCTCATTTCTTTCCTGTGCAGTTTCCACCAGCATCCTCAAAGGGCCCTTTGGGCACAATACAGCTAGAAGATCTGTCAGCAAATACACAATATAGTTATAAAACGATATAGTAGCTGGCATTCTCAGTGGATTCCATTAAGGATTTAGTAATTAGGACAAGCTTGTTGTGCTGAATGACCCTTTGTCCCTCCTACATTAACCTGGATCTGCTACATGCATGGGATACATATATGAATTTGAATAAATCCCTAATAACCTGGCATCCACATACAGTTATTCTACCTAACTGTATAGTAATGAAAGGAGTAAATATAATGTGCTATGTGGGAGTGCAGTCTAACGTAACACATTGCAAACCACAAACGTTCACATCAATCCTTGTGACATTACATATACACATTTACTTTAGTCTTCTCTCTCTTGCACAGCATAACAGATCAGTACAAGGAGAATAAAGAAAAGACAACTGGGAATAAGTGATTTACATAAAAAAAACAGTTAGACTTAACACTAGATTGAACATTATTATTTTTGTAAATAAAAGTATTAAAAATAGTGCTCCTAAATTTACAGTAACAAACTTTTTTCTATTTTAAACAGCTTTCTATATAATCTTATCCTTCAAGACCTCTATTTATCTACGAAATCCCAAAAATGTAGGGCTACTGAGGGTATATCATGACTTTTTACTGCAGATTTTGTTTTACGTCGGGATTTTTCGCCTCTGGCACTCAAATAACTCCTGCAGGTTGGTTTTAGGATTTCTCTAATCATGCAGATTAAATAACTTTACTATGCATCTCAATACATAAACCAATTTTACGATAGATGAGGTTTATTTGCTCAAAGGTGAAAATCTACACCAAGCCATAGCTAAAAATCAGACATTAGCTTTCACTGTCTTGAACTTGCAATAGCTATATATGGTCAAATTTAATTGCTGTATGCTACGGTGTAATGCAGATTTTCACTTATTCCCTGGTGCCATATAAAAGCAATGCCTAGAAATAGTGAATGTGCTGCCTTCACTGCCAGTAAGCCCAGAATCTACTGTTTTAGTTATTAAACAGTTACTATGTAGTTAATTAAAAAAACAAAAAAAAAAAAGTGTTCCATTGTTGGAGCCTGACAATAGTGATTTCCTTCCACAAAGCAGCAACTATTTTTATTCTATAGAAAACACAAGGTGTCATTTACATACCGTAAACAGATATAGCTCCTAGAATTACCCAAGCTGACCACTCCGGCAAATACTTGATGAAGACTAGGGCCATAAGAGCGCTGATCATGATAAGGTAAGCCTGCTGTAACTGGAGAGGACCCTTCCAATGAATGCAGATCATTCCAACTGCCCCAAAATTCCAGATGACCATGAATAAGGTTGGATAATCCATTGCCACATTGTACGTCTTGAAAACTTCACTGTCAGGGAACAACGGAAAAATAGAGAAGAAACAATTATGTTAAAGAAACACTATATGCTGCTAATTAGTTCCTAATTAATTGAAAGGTAGTATTCATGGGAATATTGGTCCAGCTCTGAAAATGCTCTACTATCTGCACCAAGTGCACTATTCACCTTATGCTATTACAAAGTAACAGGAAAAAAGCATAAATAATAACCACATACAGTATATTTTGCATTTTATCATTTTTATTTGACATGACATAATTCCATTTCCATCGCAACCTTCTGCCATTCACGACAGAGCTTTGACAAATATGCTAAATGGGACCATTTTTAAAATTAGCTGCCTGAGAAAGGTCTTCACTTGTCTAATATCACCTCAGCCAGAGTACACAAAGCCGCAATCCTACCTTTAATTAAAATTTTTACCAGACTATCCCTAAAATATTGCTCGGTTTAAACTAATTTATAGATTTTATTAATCTTAAGTGAAGGGTCATGGGGAATTTTATTATGTTTTTGTGTGTGAAGCTTATAGTTATAGTTCTGAGTGTGCACATGCCAAAGTGCGAAAAAGGGTCTCATTAAAAGTATAGGAAGAGACCTGAAAACCGACTGGTGCAAAATTCAAGTACTTTTGTAAAGCGAAAATGGTCACTCAGCTCTCTGCTGTTAAAAATGTGCCCTCTCCAACCCTTAATTTTATTTTAAAAAAAATCTCGGCCTGCAAAATTAATTTTTTTATTTTTTTTAACTGCTCTACACTTTGCAAGGAACAACTTGTCTCAGCCCCTCTCATTGGCTTGTGCAAATTTCACCTGCTCTGCAAAGGCTGCATCTTGCTCCGTACTCCTATGCATCTTAGCGTAAATGTAAGCACGCTTGTAAGACTTAAGATGCACAGCAGAACCAAAGCTGATTTTGCGCTGTACCTCAGACGTCTTCTGGTTTGCAAATGACCTCTACTAAATTAAGCCTTTATTTTCCAATTATCAATATTAGAGGAGTCACATGTTTAAAATGTTAACATTTTGTTAAGATTCATTCCTGTATATTAAGAGAATTTCTTATTCAAGGCCAAACATAAGAGTTGCAAGTAACTAGGCACACAACAGACTTGTTAATCCCAATAACCAAAATGGATACTAGGCTACATAATATTTTTGTAAATACAGAGTTTCATAAAAACAAATATAAGAGAATGACAAAGATGTGGCTGATGTGAAATTGTTATTTAAATGATAACAAAGTAGCAGAGAGAACGGTTTCTGGCCTTGTGTATTTATCACTATGCTTGTGTTGCTTTTCACATGTTCCTATGAGTGCAAATAGTAAATATAACTCATTGGTGTTTATGTTTCTTTCTCCCAGTGTGTTTATGTGTGACCTGTGTATTGTGTTGATCTACATGTAGATGTGAATACATGTAGTGTATTTAAGAAAACATGGCATCACACAAGCCACCCTCCCTCTGTTCCAATTTCATACATAAGCATACATTGAACCAAAAGCTATTGCCCAGTAATTATTGGTAATACATTTGCAATTGTTTATGTTAATATGTCCAAAAAGTGGCAATAATGCTTTTTTCTCTTTGCCCAAACTAATGGTGGAATTTCTAATTATCTAACTTCAGGATAGTTTTTTCTAAGTCTGTGTTTTTGAACCTCTGAGTGCCTCCTTCAACACTAAACAGCATCCAACAAGCAATCCATATTGCCCGGCAGCCTGCCCCCATTAAATATTTGGGCATACCAAAAGATCTTTTCCAATTGTAGAAGGCTAATTTTGGGTCGAAAATTCTCATAATTTCTTCTCACTGGGTTTATCATCAAAATGAACACCTTTCCAAAAGTTTTTCAGTTACTATCAAGCACTGATGCTTACCAGGTGGCCATTGATGGACAGGCATAGGGGACTCCAACTATATGCATTTTAAAGTGGCTCCCTAAGCTTCCTCAACTTTAACACCCCACAGTCTGCTCCAGCCCCCATAAAAAAAAATAAAAAAAAATCACAAAAGTTTAATTCTATGTCACCGTCACACCTAACACCACTGAAAACAGAATCCAGGCTTTCAACCTAAATTATATATGTTCCTGTGACATGTGATCATTAGAACCAATTAAAGCATTCAGGGAGCTTCTCAGGAGTACACTGAACATGACTCTCTTATTAATATTACACATAGCTGTTACTATTGCAGCAAATTGACCATTTTTAAATGCATCTTTAATAATGTGAATAACACAATATAATGCATATTGTTTCTTGAGGAACACATACTTACCCGAGGTATATGTATGAGAACATGAAAAGCAGCATCAGAGACGACAGAATCAGCCATCCATGAATAAACTAAAACACATAACCAATTGTAAGAATTGAATAGCATACTTTTATATGTCAGTATAGATTAGGTGTAACATGTAACTAATAGTAACTGGCATGACATGACATTTATAATTATACTAATGTTATATTGAACTAGGAGACTTGATCTACGTTTCTCTTACAGTCTTCGGGCCTGATTCATGTTCGGAAGTACGTCCATTTGCATACATACCTTGCAAGAAATAGTTGTGAATTAAAAAGTACACATGCAGGTCAGTAGCTATCACATAACAAACGTATGCAATTAAGAGAGACTCTAAAAACACATATGTACAGTATGCATTGCAAATACCTTTATTTATGTAATTAATATAAAATAATAAAATGTATTGGACAATAAATATTTCTATACATTTTTGTATGCGTTCAGATGCAAGCTTTTTTTGTATGTGTGTATACTGCAGTCTGTTCTGTGTGTCTACATAAGGCAAGTACTGTTTAGGCAAACCATACTTAAACCGAGATTTTAATGGAAACATATCTTGAGATACGCTTGGATTTGAATACGGTCGGAACAACGCACAAGTTCCCTGCTCTTTTTTAAAAACTTATGTGAATTAGGCTCTAGGCCTTCATTCCCTAAGGTGGAAACCATGATGACTGCAAAGTGATGACATCAATTGGTACCACAGGCTTTATAAAGTGCTATGTTCAGTAATCATTGAGCATTAGAAATCAAAAATTATTATTATTAATAATTTTTATTTATAGGATGCCAGAAAGTGTCCATAGCACCATACATGAACAAGCAATAGGTCAGTACAAGGTAAAACAGCATAGTACAATTAACAATAAACACTATAAGTCAGGGAGCTCAAAGCACAGCTAAATAGAAAGGCTGAAAGGGTGAGGGATATTCAGCACAAGATGGAAACCTGTGACCAAGAGGGTGGGCACGGCTGACAGGTTAAGAGCCACTGAAAGGTGCAGAGAGAAGCGAGAGAGGAGTCAGAGGGCAGAAGGCCCAAGAAGGAGGTGGGCTAAGTAGCAGGAGAGCAAAGTTAAAAATGGTGGAAACAGGAGGAGAGAGGGTCCAGCTCAAAGGAGCTTGCAATCTAAAGGGACATACTGAAGACACAAGGGTGATATGGGTACAGGGTCACACAGAAAGTGAGAGGAAGGGGAAGAAGGGATGAGAGGGAGAGGTAGCCGACAAGGTGGGTAGTTACGGATGACTGAAAGGCTTTTAATAAAAGGTTGGTTTTTAATGTCCATTTGAAACTGCAAAGATTGGGAGATGTTCTGATGGAGCAAGGGAGATGGTTCCAATGAAGGGAAGCAGCGTGAGAAAAGTCTTGAATACGTGCATGAGAAGAGGTAATCAAAGGGGAGGAGAGGTGACGATCATTGGCCGATCGTCGATCAATACCATTTAGTGCTCTTTCTTATAAGAATTCAAAGGGGGTCATTTACATCAAGTAGGTGCACTGTTAAACATTTTATCTCCTTATAAACTTTGAACACTAAGAACATACCCAGTTTGGATTGGAGTGCCATTTACACATCCTAAGTGCACATGACAAACCAGGAGCACAGTTCTGCTCAAATAAACCAATGTATTTAATATCAAAAGCTCCTTAATAAGACACAGCCCTAATGTCCATTAGCATTTTCAAGTACAATAAAAGACAGAAAATGAAGGTCCATAAGTGTGGGGGGGGGGTCCAGATGGGGAGTCGACAGAGCAATGGCATGAATTGTGTATATTTCAATATACTGTATCCAATATATCCAACGAGAAGCACAACACAGAAAGCTCAGTGAGCACACAAAATAGTCTTTCAATAAAAGGACCGTTTTAACTGCCCATTGAGGAAGAAACCTAACTAAAAAAGGAAACAAATGGCACAAAAACACAGTATGGCAAATTGCAATGCAGCCTTCCTTTAGCAACTCCCTTACAGTCTTGTTCTGGAACATTTAAAAAAATGCATGTCGGAGCATGATTATTATAAGCATAAATAAAATGGTCTCCTGGCCATCAAAGTTAAACGGAATACAAAAAGGACTTATTTTTACAGATGCAGAAAACAACATTAATCAGCTTGAAACATCTTAAAAATGCTCAAAAGGTAAAACATTAATTTTAATAGAGTCAGTAAATAACTTTTCTTTCTAAATGGCAACCCCCACAATTCTTCACTTTGGAAGGGACTGATAAAGTGATCAATCCTTCTTACCTTGTAACAGCGATACTTGTATAACAAAACAAGGAATACTGTCATCACCAGGATAACACTTATCATAATAATTGTGTTCAGCACAGAGTTTAGAAGTCGTTGTCCGACAGATGTGGTATCTTCAGTAAAAGGAGTATAAATTCTGAATGACAAAAAGGTAAAAGAAATAAAACAAACCCGTAAATAAAGTTTGAATAAAAGGACTTACACAGAAAAAATACATCATTCAGTGCTACCCTTACTTTATACTGCAGCTAAAAGTAAAGTTTAATTCCATTATTTCCAAATTTCAGTCCTTGGTCTAGTGGCTCCAGCTTTCCTTTCATCATCCTCCATGATCTCAGCCATGGCACACTAAGGAAACCTGCTGCCTTCAAAAACAATCTCGCAAGTAGGACATCATTCTCGTATTTCTCATCACTTCCTCAATTATATTATCTACCACTTCTATCCCCTCTATCTCTGCTCATGCTTCTAAGCCAAAGAGCATCTTTAATAAATGTAATCTCCCCCAACTCTCCTACCCCACAAAGATCACTGCCCAAGAACTTGCTTCCTACTTCAAGGGCAAGATTTGATATGAAATAATTTCCTCTTTTGCTAGCAACAACCAGCTCAATTCCTTTTATGCACCCTGTGGCACCTTCTCTTCATTTGATCTCACAAATAAAGAAGTATCTACTCTCTTTTTCTCCCCCCTCCCTACTACCTGTGCTCTCCTGTGATTGAGGTCTCCTGTGCTCCTCTGTGCCTCAGCTAACATCTGTAAGCTTTCTCTTTCTCCATTTTACGGACCTTTCCATCATTATTTAAGCATGCAGAAATTACTTTTATTCTGAAAAAAATAAATGCTGACCTAAACTCTCTCTCAAAATACAATACAATCTCTCAATTCTCATGCCCCTTCAAGCTTCTTGAGAAGCTCGCCTACCCGCTTCATTTCCTTACACAATCTATCAGACCCACTTCAGTCAGGTTCCACAGGAACTGCACTAAGGAGATCAATGATTTAATCACTGCTAAATTTAAAGGCCATTACTCGCTTCTAATTCACCTGGACATCTCTGCTGAATTTGACACTGTTAACCACTCTTCTCATACAAACACTACATTCACTATATCTTTAAGACAGTGTTCTATCCTGGTTCTCATCCTACTTATCAAACCACTTCTTTAGTGTTCGTTTCTCTGGTTTCACCTCCACTCCTCCTTTCAATCAGTTGGAGTACCACAAAGCTTAATGCTAGGCCATCTATTATTTCCTATCTGAAGAAGATTATATATAATCTATTATTGTATATTCCATTTTCCTTCCCTAGTAACCATTGATAGGACAATTGGTTTCTATCCTCCACCACTTTGTGTGGCAAGATACTAGTATTTGTCTGGAGAAAGCTGTGAGGCCTGGCACATTTACATTTGAATGGACTTTGCTTCCAATCAAGTAGATAAGCCACTCCTACAGAAGATTTTGTTATTAAGTTTTATGACAAAGGCCCTTTTTGGGAGAGGACAGCTTAGACAAACACACAGGATTTTTCTTCCCATTTGGATACAGGAAAATAGACGTACATGGGCCCATTTGGGTTGTGGTAATATGTGATCATGAAGGTATATATACTGGTTAAATATGTTGAATGTGTTCAGTGTTTTAATGGTAAAACTATAAATGGGACAACATGGAGGGCTGATATCTTGGAGAGATCACATTTGGTTAGTAATGATGTGGTGTTTGAATTGAATTGTCTTTGTCTGGTAGATATGCTTGTGGCTGTGATATAGTAACATGGTAAATATATATTAGTAAATGTTAGTGTACACAGATTGTCGAATACATAGGGTACAAAAATTTTAAATAGATGTGTTTACATTGCTTTTGATTAAGTGAAGATTGTTAAGTGATATTAGATGGAAGTTAGGAAAAAGGTTGTTGTGGGAGAGAATACCTGTGTTGTGCATTGTTTGTAGACATTCCCATCCCTAATGTGTGAGATATCTGTGTTGTAAGAAGATTACAAAAATGTTTCTTTGTTAAAAATGGCGACAGAGACATAGGCCATGCAGTCTAGCTTTTAAGACGGGTCAGTTTGTAAGTGATTGAATATTAAGAGATATTAATATTTAGGAAAATATACGTTAACCAAGATAACTTAGTTTAAGTGTTTGTAAATTCTTACTTGGGAAAGATAGTTACATTGTATTTGACTGTGCATATAGCATAGTTTGGGAATATCTGCTAGATAAAGATACAGACTGTATTGTGCAATTTGCCTTGCAAACATGTCTTCTCATCCCTCTCCCCCTAAGGGAAATGTGTAAAGAGGACAATGTGTAATGGCTGCTACAAGGTTTTGCGTTAATAACCCGTGAGACCAAAGAGAGATTAGTGGACAATGCGTATTGACTGCTAGATAGAGATGTTTGTGGTGAACTTGCAAGTATTGTATTGTATTACAGGAGATTTATTGCTAATACTGGTTGTATAGTTATAAAATTTGCATTGTAATCAAAATGGCCACCAGGGAGCTACATGCTGTTAGCAAGTGCTCGTAACAAAGTATGGTATGAGGTCGGCCATTTTAAGTAGTGTCTGGGAAGTCCTAGTAAGCAGCAATGTTGTATTTGCAAGATTTGTCTATTAGATCAGATTTATTGTGATGAATAGAGCATATGTACTAGAATAGTGATATATACATATAATATATACAAGTGTAATTAGGATTAAGATGGATATATTGAAGCCAACATGTGAGTTGCAATGAACCTGAGATACAAACACACGCATACATAATTAGCAAGAAATTAATAAGATATTGTTCCTACACATATATTGTCATTATATGTACCATGTGTAAGATTATGGTATGAAAATTATATTATTATACAAGTAAAGATCCTATTTCATACACACACATACATCTGCATTGCGTTATGAATTTATAATGTCTTGATACAGAAGATATTATATACAGAAATCTGTAAAATCCATAAATTAGGTTTAAAGGACTGAAGTAGGCGTGTCATAAGAGGAAAAATGTAAAACCGTGTGGTTATGTAACAAGCATGTCACGGTCGTCTGTATTTCTTGATCCGATTTGGGACCACTGGTTCTAGCTGAAGCAGAACTGAAATGGAACCTAGAGACCTTGAAATTCTCTCTGCTGAATCTGGTTGGTCTGAAATGATCAGCTAACTGCATCCAAGATGGCCCCACCCATGCAGCAGAACAAACAGTATGTGTTTGTTTACAAATGGAGATGTGATGTTAAAGTGTTTAAATGCACAAGGAAAGGGACCAACCTCTCTCAAATTATATTCAGACTCAAATGTTCACTTATCTTGGTGTTGGGGCGCTCTTCCAACAAGTACTATCATCATCAATTATTTTATATAGCGCCACTAATTCCACAGTGCTGTACAGAGAACTCATTCACATCAGTCCCTGTCCCGTTGGAGCTTACAGTCTAAAATCCCAGGGGAGAGAGACTAGGGTCAATTTTGAAAGCAGCCAATTAACCTATCAGTATGTTTTTGGAGCGTAGGAGAAAAACCAGAGCACCCGGAGGGAACCCACGAAAACACAGGGCGAACATACAAACTCACACAGATAAGGCCATGATTGGGAATTGAACTCATGGCCCCAGTGCTGTGAGGTAGAAGAAGCGCTAGGCCACTGTGCTGCACTGTGTACTAACTATAACTCTTAAAGACCAGAGTTGGAGTTAAGAAAGCAAGGCACTCCTGATCCAATAAAATACATAAAAATAGTAATTTTATTTATTATTAATATCAATAGAATATCTGAGTCGCAACGTTGTATATTTATTAATAGGTAATCAGAAGATGCTGGCAAAGAAAAGTTGTACAGAAAATGTGAGCATAAAAACATCAAAAACATTCAGTAATAACCACCATACTGACAGCAGCTAAGAGGTAAGATATCTAATGCAATATGTATAGATGGATCGACCCCTTATTGTTATTTTATATCAGATATCTTTGTTTATGAGGTACCAATTTGCATTAGTAATCATGGCATAACAACACATAACATATTGGTACATTATGTACTCCTCAAAAATACATTCTGTTCTTGTTAATGAAGGGTGATGTGTGACCCAAGCACATTACAAGAACAATTAAGTCCTAAATGAAACTCCAAATAAAGATTCCAATCAAACCTAATTGTATGTCATCTGGTTTGTTGGAATAGGTGGTCTGCTTTCATATATAATTTGTACCCAGTGGACTTATTTACATATTTATATACATAAGATACATTCACTCCCTTACATTAGGGTTAATTTGTATGTTATTTATGCCCTTTACTCTATAATCGATGCCAAGTCTCTCACACAAGCACCTATATATTGTGTGTAATATCTTCTGACTTGTTAATAAAAAATGAGGATAGATGAAATTGTCCTCTATGATGTTATATATAATAATATGGAGCCCATTGCTTCCCATACATCAATTTCCTACAGAGATTAAGCATCTGCAATGCCGCTTTATTAATGTACAATGAATTACAAATATGAAGGCCAACAAAGGTTCACATATCAAATGTGAAATTAAACCTCCGCTTATAGTGAGTATTCCTACTTAATAATAGCGACTTCACTTGTTATTGAGGAGACAAACAGTTTGTGCGGGTGATATCGGCTACATAGCAGCTGTCTAGGTAATACTTACTGGTTTGAGACATCATGGCCTACACCCAATGTACTTTTCGCCTCGTCAAGGGATCAGGAATGCTGCAGGCGAATAGGAGGGACCCGGGTAGCTGTGTTTTGACAGCTGCAGATGAGGTAAGTGAAGCTAAGACCCCAATGTGTGACAATACCCCCTCCCTTACAACAAAGCGTATCCAGGAAAAGAATATGAAGATAACATGCGCAATTAAGGAAAAACATGGGATCATTTAGACTATCTTATACCATTTATCTTTGAAAACTAATAAGCTCCTTTGGATTTCAGTATCATCTCTATGCGTATGATACCCAAATTTATCTCCAAATTTCTAAACATCTGTGTTATAGAATATTTCTCTGCCATTTCATCTTGGATGTCCTCTCAGCACCTCAAACTCAATCTTTCAAAAATAGACTTATAATTCCCACCATTCACCAGAAGCTATTTGCCTGATATCTCTAGATGTGTGGATAACACAATGATAAACCCTAGCCCTCAAGCTCACGCCTAGGTATCATCCTTGCCTTAGAACTGTCCTTTGTTCCCCACATCCAGTCTGTATCCTAATTCCTGAATCACCACACTACACCGTTCACACAAGCTTACATTTATTCTTCTTATTCTGTCTGGCAGCACCAACATACAATAGGCACTTAACCTCATGTATCAAACTCCTTTTTTCCCTATAGACTGTAAACTTACGAGCAAGGCCCTCTTACAGCTTTGTCAGTCTGTTAATACCCAGTCTGTTTATATTACTGTGCTTGTCTCCAATTAAAGCGCTACGGAGTATGCTGGCGCTATATAAATAAATGTTAGTAATAATAATAGTTATACAAATGTCCAACTGAAAGAGTTAATTCAGAACAGAAAAGGAACTGCAGTTCTGGCCGCACTGTATACTGCATTTGTGAGTGGTTAATTAACAAGATTAGATTAGTTATTACATTTTAATATGTATTTGCCTTGCTATCAGTGCCTCTTTTACACCGCATATTTGCTTTATCTAGAAATGTTGCATTTAAAAAGACAATATACAGTTATTGAGAATTAAATTTTTGCGTTCACAGGTAATAAATACTCTGTATAATACAATATACAAGTTACAATATGTCATACTCACAACTGTCCATTTTTCTCAGTGTAGAAGCTGACAGATTTTATTGTAGCAACAACTACAACCATGCAGAGAGTGACTGGGATGAACAGCATTATAACGTGTTTAGCGCCATATTTAAGAGTCAGCTCTTCCTCCTCACTGTCCACTGGGACTTCTCTGTCAGAGGCTCCCGCACCTGTAGTCTCACCATTTGATGCATCACCCAGCCCCTGTGCACTACTGGCATATTGTTTCTGTTAGAAATTAAGAGACTGGTCAAAGAGTTTGCAATTAAGAGACTGGTCAAAGAGTTTGCACAGAAAAGACACATACAGAGTGACTGGTTCAATGCAGACTTCAAGAATTCCATCCACCAATGAGATTATGCAGCAAACACAGTTCTTCAAACTAGCACAACAACAGAGGTCTGGTAAGATTAAGGTTTGTGAGATGCTTGTTCCACCAGCAGTCACTTCTGCCACTCTGAATTCTGAACATTCATTCTTCTGACATAGCAGTGCTCTGTTGTGTCAGGAGAACTGATTAGATGGATGTGGTGATACAGTAGAGCCATAGCTGTGCATTTCACAACCCCTTTTGGGATTAAATTATGTAGGAATTTAGATACCTACTAATATTTCCATGGTTAATTCCTCCAAATTTGTCATTGTTCAGGAATATTTCTCTAAAAATCATTTCCTTTTCAAAAAACAGTTATTCACCAACCCTCCTTTTTTGCATCTGTGAAATGTACTATAGTGTGCTTTATTAGGGGAATGCAAAGCCCTTATGAAGTTCTGAAAGATCAAAAACATGAGTGTTCATTTGTTTGGACAGAATATTAATTAATTGCAGCTATATATTAGCTAAAAAAAAAAATGTTGCGGAAAACAACGGTATTTACAATCTCATCATTTATATATAACAACCAGCATTATTCCACAGAGTGAAGGATTAAATCTCAACCTAGGAATTCTATTTAGATATATGCAAAGCATTCCTTAATTCTCAATACTGGCTTTATGGCATGTATACATGCATCTCAGCACAGCCATCAGTATAACATATGGATAGATAATGGAGTGTGTAGACTGAATAGTACCCAAAAAGAATACCCATTAGGGATAAAATGAGGTGGTTTACAAAGAGCTTAAGAAACCCACCTATAATAAACGCAATTTAATAACCAATATCTAATATGAGAATTCTCATGACTATTGTATACCAGTCATCAGAATCCCACAGAATCCAAGTGTAAAGTATTAAACATGACCATAGGAATTCTGGATACATTTAAAACCTCAATCTAGGAATTCTGGCCCTACACTGCAGAAGTTATCAATCCAGATGTTGTACTGATGAAATCAAATAAGAACAAAACAGGCCAACTGCAAATTGGATTACTGGCTCTGCTTCTATGGCTGTATCCATGATAGAAGCTATGTGGTTCTGGATGCACCGTTTGACAGTATAGGGAAGTAAAGATTAATGTGCATATCTATCTTTATTTCTTCGGTCAGGTTAATTCTTTAAACATTGTTTCTGTTGTATGGTCACTGTTATCCTCTAGCTATGAGAATGGGAATATCTTTGTTATAGGAAAACTTTTTCTGTATTTTTTTTTTTTTTAAATGGATGGTACTTTGGCTTCTTCTAACCCACCTCTCTATAACCATAATGGGAGCACTGTTGAAACAAGGACTGTAAATCAGCTATGCTGCTTCTGCTGGGCATCCATACTATGGCATAGCTGCATGTTTAAAATAGAACAATGTTTTGATAAAAATTTCCAGAAAACCCTGTTCACACATGCTCCTCATAACTAGCCAGATAGCAAGACTGTTAAATAAAAAGACTTAAATGACTATTACAAGAATCCTTAATAAAATGTTTAATAACTTTTTCTACTTAAAATACGCATGCATGGAAATACTAATGTCCGTGAGTGTGGCCAAATTACTTCAGATTACTATCTAAATTATGGCCCATAATGAAACTGTAGCTTCCAAATGCACATGAAAGTAAATACTGGGCTAGCTACATCCTTTTTCTCCATCTCTCACCCTGTTATTTGGGATCTCTGCTGAGGCCTGAAGTCCATCTTGATAAGAAGGAAGAGATGCACTCTCAGATGCTATTAATGATGTTCTCTCATTACAGTCCTCCTCCTCACTGTCTGAGCTGTTCATGAAAGTAATCATAATTACACACTACCTACAAAAGAGGACAAAACAGGTATTTTCATGTTACAGTTTACGTTTCAGAATGACTAAGGGGTCAGATTGACATATCAAGTAATATGAATTCTAATCTTAAAATTTACATTCAAGTTTAAAACAAACGCATGGAACATAAATTTCTCTCTAGAATTATTATCACTGACTTGTAATGTAAAGAGGTCACTTCACACCTACAAATTCAGCCCTAACCCAAGCATAATAAGCAATGAGGCCCTATATATGCTATAATTATCTGATAGTGTGTGTGTAAAGCTGGGTACACACTGCAGATTTTTCACCCAATTATCGTGCCAATCACACTATAGACGACAGTTAGGTCCGATATTTGCATTAATGTGTATGCTCCCAAGATCATGTTTTATTGTACCAAACCACATTGTATCGTTTCATTTGATTTAATAAATAAGACTAAAAATCTCTATAAACGATGTCGGGCAAATTCTGAAGTGTAAGCACTCACAACCAGCAGTGTAGGCAGATCTCCATACATTTTACAAATTCACGCTCTTTTCAGGAGATGGTTATGAAAGATCTTAAGGAAAATCGTGTAAGTGTGTATGAATCTGCATGCTGATCAGGACTTTCAGTTGTTAGTAAAATCGTTAAAGATATCGCATCAGGAGAAATTTTTCTGTAGTGTGTACCTGGCTTTACAAAGGATGACAAAAGCAGTCAGCCTTAATGCTAGGCAGAAATGTTACACTAGGCCACAACCTGGTTGAAGGTTCCCTAAATCAATCCCTTGAAAATCAACACAAAACTCTAGACAATCAATGTAATCAACATAAATAATAATTATATTTATTATCATTATAATTTTTTTTCTGGTGCTGGGGACTGGTGTGTTTTCTGCCTGGGCCTCTCTCATTTGAATCTTCTGAAACGGATTCAGCATTTGTGAATAATATTCAAGAACAAAGTTTCATTCAAATACAGCTGCTAGTTTAAGCATGACTAAATCTTTTTGTGGTTGCATTTCTTTCTAGCACTCATAATAGGGGCATATTCAATTAGCTTTTGGATTCGCGGTAACGCGCGTTGCCGCGAAAAGTGCACGTTCTTGTGGGTATTACGGTACCGCATTAACGCGGATTTTCGTTCGCAACCCTATGGGCTGCGAACGAAAATCCACGTTATTGCGGTACCGTGTATTACGTTTCGCGGATGTTCCGGCGCGTTACCGCGAATCCAAAAGCTAATTGAATATGCCCCATACAGTCTTATATATTGAACAAATGGCTTTTTAGAAGTTAAATGTGCCTCCGGAAAATGAGTGACTCAGACTCCAATAATACAACCCAAATCATGACACTAGAGAAACCACAAGATTCAGTGGACAAGTAGAATAAAGAGAACACTAATTAATACTATGCTATGGTAATTTATTTGTATATACAATTAATAGAAAACTGATTTTTTTTTGTTTAAATGGTGGGTATTAGAAATTCAAATAATTTTCCAGAAAAAGAAAAATGTGTAATTAAGTCAAAAGCTAAATCAATATGAAACTACTTTAAAGTTGAACTACACTTAAACATAATTAAAATACCTACGGATGATGTTGTAGGTGCTATATATAAGTACAAAGGAAATTGTTTACTATTTTTCAAAAGTGTGATACCTAAATTGATATAGGTTAAGAAAAGCCTGATACATCATACATTGCTATCATAGCATTTATTGACTAAAGCAGCGGTTCCCAAAGTGTGTGCCGCGGGTCCCTGGGGTGCTGACCAATCCAGCGGTGGATCCTCCTCCTCACTGTCTCACTGACTGCTGCTCGTGATGCCATCACGTCCGGCAGTGTCAGTGAGGAGCAGCAGCAGAGAGGACATTAGGACAGAAGACAGCAGAACATGAGGAAAGAAGGTAAGTAAAGGAACGGAGAGTGAAGGGGGACAGAGTGAGAGCTGATGAAGAGGGGGACCCGGAGTGTGAGAAGGCAAAGAGGGGGACCCAGAGTGTGAGAAGGCAAAGAGGGGGACCCAGAGTGTGAGAAGGCAAAGAGGGGGACCCAGAGTGTGAGAAGGCAAAGAGGGGGACCCAGAGTGTGAGAAGGCAAAGAGGGGGACCCAGAGTGTGAGAAGGCAAAGAGGGGGACCCAGAGTGTGAGAAGGCAAAGAGGGGGACCCAGAGTGTGAGAAGGCAAAGAGGGGGACCCAGAGTGTGAGAAGGCAAAGAGGGGGACCCAGAGTGTGAGAAGGCAAAGAGGGGGACCCAGAGTGTGACATGACGAAGGGGATACAGAGTGATATGGTGAAGGGGCGCAGTGATATGATGAAGGGGTCTAAATACATCTTATGTCATTTTGACCCAACTACTTAAAAAAATGGGACTACCGAGTAATTATTTTGGCTTAGGGGGGTGCCTTGGAAAAATTATGGTGACCCTAAAGGTGCCCCGAACTGATAAAGTTTGGGAACCACTGGACTAAAGTCAGAGGAGGCCATCACTAACAAAATGAAAAATGGCAGTAACCTAGCAACTGGGCCTCATCTTTAATTACCTTACTCCTGCTTGAAGATCAAAGGTAATTACTGGTTGGCTAGCAATGATAACTGTATAGTTAAATCCCAAAACCTGGGACAGATCAACATTATTAAAAATAACATTTAAAGTCACATGCAGTATACTAGATCAATATATGCATTTGTAAAAACTGCATTATAGTATAACCGGTCATTTAATAATCATTGTGGTTCCCTTTAGGCAGATAGTTTCCAAGGAGACTGAAACTGAAATGTAGAATTGTAAAATGTCCACCGCTGTCAGTGCATTTTCAGTACAACACTTGTTTTCAGTAAATGTCAAACAAATTTAAAGTGGGACATTTATATTTTACAGTTTAATTGCTGAGAACACTTTGTGACTTAAATACACATATAAGCTCAGATATATATATATATATATATATATATATATATATATATATATATATATATATATCGAATATAAATATATATTCTATTGCCCATTACACGGATATGAAGAACAGGAGGGTAAACAATAGCAGCTGACTCGTGATATCACATATTAACAGTCAGGATTTCTATTTAAAAGTGTTGGATAACGATTTATAAAACTGCTCCTCTTAGAGAACTCTATCACAAGACGAAACAAACAAAAGATAGAATGGAATTTTGGGCAAACTCGTTCAAGAGAAAAACATCTTTGAACGTCATTTAAACAGTCAAATGTCTCATTTCGAACTCAAAAAAAAATGCAGATGATTGATACCCGTATATATCACCCAAGGCAGCAGCGTAATAATTACAACATACAGACATACACAGAGAACGATACTCATAAACAATATTCTTACCTATAAGGAGGCGCCCGCTTCCGTATAACACAGTATAAAGACGCTTCTCGGCCACCGTAGCTGCGAGTTACACTGCGTGCGGTGCAGACCTCCTTCTGGGAGTGAGATGTGGTTTTGTCTTAAGATTTGCGGATTTACTCGTTGAAAGATGATACCCCTTAATCATCAGCAATTCATCTTGAATGTGGAGAATATATAGGCGTGTGATCAAGATTAGCATATTTTTTTCAAGAAGTGAAGGAAGATACCCATATGACCAAACTTTTAAAAGTTTATTCAAAGCCAGCCTTTGCTTTCTCTTAAGGTGGCAGATTATCTTTCGTGTCTAAAACCACTTGAACATGCAGCTTTCAAATAAAATTGAAAGCAGGGTCATCCATTTGTATATGCACTGAAAAATCAGTTTGGCAGTCTTTAACCATTCGTTCATGCATGCGTAATATACAGATACTGTATGCAAATTTTCGTGTCGGCTGTCATGTCCAAAACCACTTTGGGCTTGTCAGAATTCAACTGTTTTGTATTGTATACAGTGTAACTGTAAATGTTAATATGCATTAACAAAGTAATTTACCCTTGAAATACATTATTTACTTATTGGCAAATATAACACTGACCTCAGCCTACTTTTTGTGGGCCCAAATAATCACCTATTATCAATCAGTTTCCCATGTAAGATAATAATCTTAAAAGGGTTATTTCAAATTTTATGATGATGAGTCTCAAATGGAGCACAATGCAAGAAAAGTGCTCTGAAACACTGACCTCTGTACATATCTGTTCACACACAAACCAAAGGTCAGACCAGTAAATTAAGCATACACTGTTTGTGAGGTGTGTTTTGCTATGGCCTGCAGTTTGTGTGTGAACAGCATGAAAAGATCAATTATTTTTGTAGTATTATATTATAGTTTGCTTTGTGTATTTGGAATGCAATGTGAAAAAGTCCCTGAAAGTGCTTGTCTCAATAAGTCCTATTTGAATAATTTGTAATAATGCACCATGTTAAATCCTGTGTGTTAAAGCAGCAATTCCACATAGTTTGTCTTTATTTAACTAGCTAAAAAGTACCCTTTAAGCATGCATCTGATGTGTTTTTAGCCACCCTTCTCCAAATCATCTCCTTTTCAAAATCCCTCTGTAATTTACAAACTGTGGTGCCAGTTACAGAGTCACAGGTTCACAGCTCTCAGAAATCACGTGACGGGCAGAAGGGGTAGGAGGAAGAGAAGGATTTTACAGTACACAGAGCAGACAAATCTCAGAGGAGCGTCCCAAATCCTCACTAAATCATGTATTATGTGATTGTGGTTGCTATGGTGGTCCACGATACTGTACAGAATTATAAGTCATTAATAGCAGCCTGAAGAAACAAACCAAACAAAATGGTATATACCAACATTGTTCTTATAGCCTGCTACAGAGATCCAAGTAAAAAAAAAAAACAACTATTTTTTTAATGGGATTGCTGCTTAATAATGTCATGAACATGATTGGCATGCATTATTTGTGCAACATGTTTTAAAATTCTTTCAGAGCTTATTAAGGCTAACCAACACTATCTAGTCTCTGGGGCATATTCAATTAGCGTGGCAGTCCGCGATTATGCGCAGCTGCACGTGTCCCGTTACCGCAACATCGCAGATTTCCGTGCACACCACATAGGGTTGCGAAGAAAAATCTTCAATGTTGCGGTACCGTATTATCACTTTACACGCGCAGCCGTGTATAATCCCGGACCACAAAACTAATTGAATATGCCTCTCTGTGTCTAAATGCATACTTAGATTTAATATATAAGAGCAGGTGCGAGGGGCAAGTGCCCCACGGGCCGGTCAGAAAAAAGTGTAGTTTGGGCCAGTGACTCTCTCTACTACTCTCTACTGCTTGGTGGCTGGTCCCTCCCCCAGCCACCTTCTATATTAGCCGCGGATTCTTCTGATCCATTCCCCCCTCTCGCTCAGTGATAGGCCAAACATTTGACCTATCACTAAGAGTCCTGGTGTCACATGGGACGTGCACCATGTGACAAGTGCCGTCTCATGTGTGAAGTGCTGCAGACAGTGCGCAGCGCGGATGGAACAAGGTAAGTGTTAATAGTATGTGTGTGTTATGGCAATATAGAGTGTCTATGTGTGTGCGCTATGTTCATACAGAGTGGGTGTATGTGTTATGTTAATACAGAGTGAGTGTGTGTGTTATGTTAATATAGTGTGTATGTGTGGGCACAGTCTTAATGTAGAGTGTGTGTGTGGGCACAGTCTTAATGTAGAGTGTGTGTGTGGGCACCCTTCCTGACTGGAGTTGAGTTTTCAGAGGCCCTCTGGGTCTGATACCTGTGGGGAGGTAAAACCCCTTCCCTTACAGCAGTTTCACATTTGATTAGGCTTCAGCATGTATGCATGCAGTCGGCTAATCTCAGATGCAGTAGTCTCCTTGAACACTTCCCTTGACAAAGTCAACTGTATCAGAGACAGAGAAACAAGATATTAGTGCTATACCTGTACCATCATTGCTGAAAGAACCGTAAGTGGCTGCTAACAGGCCATCTTGGCAAATGACCAAAGGAGTCCTATAGAGCATTATGTGCACCACAACCTATATGACTCTGGTAGGCTATTAGAGACTGGCATACTAGTGCATGTGTATAATTGTGAAGTTATTAGATATTATTTGTTTGCTGAGGTTTTTCCCACTACCAAAGCATGACCTATATTAGCTGTGAGTTTTGTACAATAATTGTAAATTTGCACTGTTTATTAGTACCAAAGCTACCTATTGATTCAGGTCATAGACACCCACCTTTGTGCAGTAAGACAACTAGTTCACTTATCCTTCCTAAATCAAGCTGCAAGGTGCTATTTTGTACCTTCTAGCGAAACCATGTAGTGCTGCAGAGGGAAAAATGTAAAATGTGAAAGAAAATTTAGAGATTGGAACGAGGCGCATCCTAACTTACCTCTAAATTGCAAAGAAAATATAAAGCTGCCTAGAATGTATATGCTACATGCAAATAAATGCAAGAAGTAGTTTCCTTGCAAAAAAAATAAAAAAATGTATTTGTACCCCTTGCATTGCAACGTTGTCATTCTAGGTGCAAATTTGCCCCTTTAACTGGATATTATTTTTTTTTTACTCTAAATGAGGCTCATTGTCTGTCACATAGCCTACTAACCGACCTTTTACTACCTTTATTTATCTTCACCCACTCCACTCCTTGCCCATTCCTAAATAAATGCACCATTTTCATTTGTACCCCATACAACCTGTGTCTTCTTGGGTGAGACAGACAGGGGTTCTCCTAAGTCAACCCCTAGCACCAATTCTGATCCATGGAGATATATTGAAGACGCCAACTGCAAGTAAATGCTATCTTCATCTCATTACACCTCCTGGGCAGCACTAAACAATGAACCACTGATCCGTTCCCCAGAACCCACACTGGAAATGTGCCACAGGAACATTTGAACATGCCCTTACCGTACTCAACTTACACTTGCTTGCCCCTGTTTCTCCTCCCCAGGAATAAGGAGCCACAAATCTAAGATGTACACAAAGCTAGATAAGGATGCACTTTGCTTCACATGGGTGGTATAGAAATGCATATATTTACACCACAAAAAATGACCAGCGATCATCTCTAATTAAGTCTCTACGTATTATTTACAAAAGTTTTATATATAAGCAGATAAAATGTCTCCCATAGAATACACTGCAATTTATTTATTAATGTCAGTTATTAGGAATATGGGATGGATATCCAAAAATACTGAATTGAGCAGTAAGAAACTTCAGAATAATTTCAACATAAAAAAATTGACTGCAAAACAAAATAAAAAAATAATGACGTGTGTTGTACAATATACAATATTCACCTCACTTGGATGATAGCTCAACACAAATATAGGCAGTTTCTACAATATTGAAAATGGATCTTAGGATCAAAATGGGTGTTGGGAGGCAGTTTACATTAGAGATGAGCGCACTCGGATTTTTGAAATCCGAGCCCACCCGAACGTTGCCGATCCGAGTCGGATCCGAGACAGATCCGGGTATTGGCGCCAAATTCAAATCTGAAACTGAGGCTCTGACTCATAATCCCGTTGTCGGATCTCGCGATACTCGGATCCTATAAATTCCCCGCTAGTCGCCGCCATCTTCACTCGGGCATTGATCAGGGTAGAGGGAGGGTGTGTTAGGTGGTCCTCTGTCCTGCTATATCTCGTGCTGTTCTGTGCTGTGCTGTGCTCAGTCCAGTGGTGCTGTGTCCTGTGCTCTGTCCTTCTGAGGTCAGTGGTGCTGCTGGGTCCTGTGCTGTGTCCTGTTCAGTCCAGTGGTGCTGTGTCCTGTGCTCTGTGCTTCTAAGGGCATAGTTATTTCCCCAATATTCCCCTGTGTTTAAAAAAAGTAAAAAAAAGTTATTTAAAAAAATACCAAAAAACAATACATTTTTTTTTTAATTACCACAAAATTTGCACAACCAATCCTGCAGTATAAGCCCATTGGTACTGCAATATTACCAAGTTCACACATTCAGCAGTAAAAGTCCAGTGGTACTGCAATATTACAAAGTTCACACTTTCTGCAGTATCAGTCCAGTGGTGCTGTGTCCTGTGCTCTGTCCTGCTGAGTTCCGTAGTGCTGCTGGGTCCTGTGCTGTGTCCTGTTCAGTCCAGTGGTGCTGTGTCCTGTGCTCTGTGCTTCTAAGGGCATAGTTATTTCCCCATTATTCCCAAGTTTTTTAAAAAAGTTATAAAAAAAAATAAAAATAAAAAATTAAAAATATATAATTATAACCAAATTTGCAAAAGCAATCCAGCAGTATAAGCCCATTGGTACTGCAATATTACCAAGTTCACACATTCAGCAGTAAAAGTCCAGTGGTACTGCAATATTACAAAGTTCACACATTCTGCAGTATCAGTCCAGTGGTGCTGTGTCCTGTGCTCTGTCCTGCTGAGTTCAGTAGTGCTGCTGGGTCCTGTGCTGTGTCCTGTTCAGTCCAGTGGTGCTGTGTCCTGTGCTCTGTGCTTCTAAGGGCATAGTTATTTCCCCAATATTCCCCTGTGTTTAAAAAAATAAAAAAAAGTTATTTAAAAAAATACCAAAAACTAATTAATTTTTTTTTTAATTACCACAAAATTTGCACAACCAATCCTGCAGTATAAGCCCATTGGTACTGCAATATTACCAAGTTCACACATTCAGCAGTAAAAGTCCAGTGGTACTGCAATATTACAAAGTTCACACATTCTGCAGTATCAGTCCAGTGGTGCTGTGTCCTGTGCTCTGTCCTGCTGAGTTCCGTAGTGCTGCTGGGTCCTGTGCTGTGTCCTGTTCAGTCCAGTGGTGCTGTGTCCTGTGCTCTGTGCTTCTAAGGGCATAGTTATTTCCCCACTATTCCCAAGTTTTTAAAAAATCAAAAAAAAGTTATAAAAAATATTAAAATAAACATTTTTTAAAAAAAAGTAATTATAACCAAATTTGCAAAAGCAATCCAGCAGTATAAGTCCATTGGTACTGCAATATTACCAAGTTCACACATTCTGCAGTATCTTGTGCTACATATAATGGAGACCAAAAATTTGGAGGATAAAGTAGGGAAAGATCAAGACCCACTTCCTCCTAATGCTGAAGCTGCTGCCACTAGTCATGACATAGACGATGAAATGCCATCAACGTCATCTTCCAAGCCCGATGCCCAATCTCGTAGTACCGGGCATGTAAAATCCAAAAAGCCCAAGTTAAGAAAAAGTAGCAAAAAGAGAAACTTAAAATCATCTGAGAAGAAACGTAAAGTTGCCAATATGCCATTTACGACACGGAGTGGCAAGGAACGGCTTAGGCCCTGGCCCGTGTTCATGACTAGTGATTCAGCTTCACCCACGGATCTTAGCCCTCCTCCTCCTCCCCCCCCTACAAAAAATTGAAGAGAGTTATGCTGTCAGCAACAAAACAGCAAACAACTCTGCCTTCTAAAGAGAAATTATCACAAATCCCCAAGGCGAGTCCAAGGATGTTGGTGGTTGTCAAGCCTGACCTTCCCATCACTGTACGGGAAGAGGTGGCTCGGGAGGAGCCTATTGATGATGTAGCTGGCGCTGTGGAGGAACTTGATGATGAGGATGGTGATGTGGTTATTGTAAATGAGGCACCAGGGGGGGAAACAGCTGATGTCCATGGGATGAAAAAGCCCATCGTCATGCCTGGTCAGGAGACCAAAAAATGCACCTCTTCGGTCTGGAGTTATTTTTATCCAAATCCAGACAACCAATGTATGGCCATATGTAGCTTATGTAAAGCTCAAATAAGCAGGGGTAAGGATCTTGCCCACCTAGGAACATCCTCCCATATACGTCACCTGAATAACCTTCATAGTTCAGTGGTTAGTTCAGGAACTGGGGCTAGGACCCTCATCGGTACAGGGACACCTAAATCCCGTGGTCCAGTTGGATACACACCAGCAACACCCTCCTCGTCAACTTCCTCCACAATCTCCATCAGATTCAGTCCTGCAGCCCAAGTCAGCAGCCAGACTGAGTCCTCCTCAATACGGGATTCATCCGAGGAATCCTGCAGCGGTACGCCTACTACTGCCACTGCTGCTGTTAGTCGGTCATCTTCCCAGAGGGGAAGTCGTAAGACCGCTAAGTCTTTCACAAAACAATTGACCGTCCAACAGTCGTTTGCCATGACCACAAAATACGATAGTAGTCACCCTATTGCAAAGCGTATAACTGCGGCTGTAACTGCAATGTTGGTGTTAGACGTGCGCCCGGTGTCCGCCATCAGTGGAGTGGGATTTAGAGGGTTGATGGAGGTATTGTGTCCCCGGTACCAAATCCCGTCGAGATTCCACTTCACTAGGCAGGCGATACCAAAAATGTACAGAGAAGTACGATCAAGTGTCCTCAGTGCTCTAAAAAATGCGGTTGTACCCACTGTCCACTTAACCACGGACATGTGGACAAGTGGTTCTGGGCAAACGAAGGACTATATGACTGTGACAGCCCACTGGGTAGATGCATCCCCTTCCGCAGCAACAGCAACAGCTGCATCAGTAGCAGCAACTACAAAATGGCTGCTCGTGCAAAGGCAGGCAACATTGTGTATTACAGGCTTTAATAAGAGGCACAACGCTGACAACATATTAGAGAAACTGAGGGAAATTATCTCCCAGTGGCTTACCCCACTTAGACTCTCATGGGGATTTGTGGTGTCAGACAATGCCAGTAACATTGTGCGGGCATTAAATATGGGCAATTTCCAGCACGTCCCATGTTTTGCCCACACCATTAATTTGGTGGTGCAGCATTACCTCAAGAGTGACAGGGGTGTGCAGGAGATGCTTGCGGTGGCGCGCAAAATTGCTGGACACTTTCGGCATTCAGCCAGTGCCTACCGCAGACTAGAGGCACATCAAAAAAGCATGAACCTGCCCTGCCATCACCTCAAACAAGAGGTTGTGACGCGCTGGAACTCCACCCTCTATATGCTGCAGAGGATGGAGGAGCAGCAAAAGGCCATTCAGGCCTACACAGCCACCTACGACATAGGCAAAGGAGTGGGGATGCGCCTCAGTCAAGCGCAGTGGAGACTGATTTCCGTGTTATGCAAGGTTCTGCAGCCATTTGAACTTGCCACACGAGAAGTCAGTTCCGACACTGTGTCACGGGCACTAGGAGTCTTTACCCAGGGATCACCAGGTGATAGGCTTACCAGAGCAGTATAGGTGGTAATATGGTACTCTGGTAGCAGGGTGATCACGGAACAGGAAATAGCAGGTGATGAGATGCTCAGGAAAGTCTATGACTAGCAGCACTGGCAATATGGAGGTAGTAATACACGAGGAACTGTATGGACAAAGGACACGTGAAGGTAGTCAGTGGTCTGCGGTAGCAAGTTGTACCACTGCTATAGTGAGGAGGAATGTCCAACAGAAACGAGGAGGTGATGAGAGTCAGCGGTCTGCGGATAGCAAGTTGTACCGCTGTCTGAGTGAAGGAATGGAATCCAAGTGGAGGTATCCGGGGAGTCAGTGGTCTGCGTTAGCAAGTTGTACCACTGCTATGTGAGAGGATACTGGAACAGGTGAAACTGTAAACAGGAGTCAGTGGTCTGCGGCTAGCAAGTGGTACTACTGAATATATATGTGAGGAGGTGCACGGGGAGAGACTGCAACACAATATATACACGGGCACCTTGACTTTGATCCACAGTAATATGCACAATATAAATGTATAAATGACTGAACAACACTGCCAATATAGAAAGTCTCTTGAAGCAATCCGGCATGAGATAACACAGTCAATGATGGCAGTAGAGTCAGCAGATAGTACACTCCAGAGGAGAACCAACACAGTCCAGCAAGGTATGCAATACACAGCACAGTCAAAGGAAAGTATGCATACCGTGGTTCAGGAGAAGGCAGTCAGACAGGAGTGCAGAGATACCTGAAGGGCAGGAGGCCAGCAGGATACAAGTCCCTGGATGGGTGAAGCAGGGGTCTAGCAGGTGCAGCGCACAGGTAGGTAGACCAGCAGGGAACACAGGAAGGCGTGGAGAGCGGATCAGCAGTAGATGGATGAGTAGCGCTGAGAAGTAACAGCAGCGGGTCTCTGCGGGAACACGGAGGTAACCAATAGCAACCAGCAGGTGCAGTAACGATGGGACACCGGAGCAGAGTTGAACTGGAACAGATGATCACGGAGAGTAGCGGGTAGCAATAGTGGCAGCAGACTCAAGGAAACACGGTAGAGTTGACAAGGACTGAAGACTGAAGCGCACAGAGGCAGCGGATAGGAATCAGTTAAACAGTCGCGATGAAACACAGACGGGTTGCAGGTTGAAGACTGTAGTGCACGGAGGCAGCGGATAGGAATCAGCCAAACAGTCACGATGATGAAACACAGACGAGTTGCAGGTTGAAGCCTGTAGTGCACGGAGGCAGCGGATAGGAATCAGCTGGCAGTCACAATCATGAACAGGTGAGTGGATGTGGTTGAAGCCTGTAATGCACGGAGGCAGCGGATAGGCATCAGCTAACAGTCCCAATGATACATGGTAGAGTTGAAGTGATTAGAAGACTGTAGTGCACGGAGGCAGCGGATAGGAATCAGCTCACAGTCACGATGATACAGTAGATGGTAGAAGTGGTATGGGAACCACAGTAGCAGAAGTGGTTTGGAAACCACAGAGGTAGAAGTGGTTTGGAAACCACAGGAATCAGCAGGGCTGAATAAACAAGGAAACACAGGAACACCTTCAGAGACTCATGGGGAATGAGACTCCAAGATCAGGCAACGTGGTGTTGACCACAGGTGCTTAATATAGGGAGGTTGCCTGATCTGCCAATTAAGTTAAAGGAACATACACTGAAGGTTTGGAAAGGGCTGCGCATGCGCAGTCCCTCAGGATAGAGGACGTCCACGGTTCCTAATAGTCCGGGAAGAAGCACTCACAGTCCGGTGAGTGACAGTACCCCCCCTTTTAAAGGTGGGCACAGAACGCCTGGAACCGGGCTTGTCCGGATTTTTGGAATAAAACTTCTTCAGAAGGGCAGGAGCATTAAGATCTTCAGCTTTGATCCATGAACGCTCTTCAGGACCAAAGCCCTTCCAATGAACGAGGAAACGGAGGACTCCTCGCGAAATTTTTGCATCCAATACCTCAGTAATCTCGAAATCCTCCTCCTGATGAACTTGAACTGGCTGCGGTGCTGAGGAAGGAGTCGAGAAACGGTTGATGATGAGAGGTTTGAGCAAGGACACATGGAAGGCATTGGAAATCCGAAGATTCTTAGGAAGAAGAAGTTTAACACATACTGGATTGATAACTTGAATGATCCTATATGGACCAATAAAACGAGGGGCGAATTTCATAGATGGAACCTTCAAACGAATATTTTTGGTAGATAACCAGACACGATCTCCAATTTTTAGTGGTGGAATAGCCCGCCTCTTCTTATCTGCGAAAGACTTATATTTGTTAGATGTCTTCTTTAAACAGGTTTTGACCTGAGACCAGATATTTTTGAAGGTCTGACAAGCAGTCTCCACAGCAGGAACTTGGGTGGGCGGGAGGGCAGAAAATTCCGGAAAAGACGGATGGTGACCGTAGACCACAAAGAATGGAGTTTTGGATGATGACTCATGGTACATGTTGTTATGGGCGAATTCAGCCCAAGGGAGCAATTCTACCCAGTTGTCTTGGTTGGCTGAAGAGAACATCCTAATAAAAGTCTCAAGATCTTGATTGACTCGTTCCGTTTGTCCGTTAGATTGCGGATGGTAAGACGATGAGAGTGCTAATCGTATGCCCAAGGTTTTACAAAGGGCCCGCCAGAATCTGGAAACGAATTGTACTCCTCTATCTGACACAATCTCAGACGGACATCCATGGATGCGGAAGATTTCTTTAATGAAATGTTCAGCCAGAGTAGACGAGGAAGGTAAACCGGACAGAGGGACGAAATGAGCCATCTTCGAAAATCTGTCTACCACTACCCAAATAGTATTGTGATTCTTACTTGGTGGCAAATCAGTAACGAAATCCATACTAATATGGGTCCAAGGCTTGGACGGAATGGGTAGTGGTCGCAGCAACCCTGCTGGAGTTCTGCGGGAGGATTTGAACTGAGAACATAAATCACAGGAAGCAATAAACTCTTTGACGTCTCTCCTCATTGAAGGCCACCAGTAACTACGAGAGAGAATCTCAAAGGTCTTATGTTCACCGGCGTGTCCAGAAAAACGAGAGGCATGGAACCACGAAAGGATTTTCCTCCTCAGAGTAGGAGGCACGAGGGTCTTCCCAAATGGTAGCATTTTGGTGGATGAAGCAGCCAGAGAAATACATTTGGGGTCTAGAATAGCATGGTTGGGAACCTCTTCTACATCAGAGGACGTCACAAAAGCTCGAGATAGAGCGTCAGCTTTCTTGTTCTTAGCAGCTGGTTTGAAGGTTATAATTAATTCAAAACGGGAAAAGAAAAGAGACCATCTTGCTTGACGAGGGTTCAAGCATTGAGCAGATTGCAAATATGACAAGTTCTTATGATCCGTGAAGATCGTCACCGGATGGCGAGCTCCTTCCAACAAGTATCTCCATTCCTCTAATGCAGCTTTGATGGCCAGCAACTCCTTGTCCCCGATAGTATAGTTTTTCTCTGCGGGCAGAAGACCCCGAGAGTAGAAGGCACAAGGATGTAATTTTTGTTGCTCCGAGCGTTGGGAGAGAATAGCTCCTAAGCCCACATTAGAGGCATCTACTTCTAGGAAGAAGGGGAGTGTCACATCAGGTTGTCGCAGAATGGGAGCAGACGAGAAGGACTCTTTGAGGATTTGAAAGGCTTGGAGAGCCTCAGATGACCATTGCTTAGTATTAGCCCCTTTCCGAGTTAAGGCCACAATGGGAGATGCAATGGATGAGAAGTCTTGAATGAAGCGTCTATAGTAATTGGCAAAACCTAAAAAACGCTGGATGGCACGAAGAGTAGTTGGCTGAGGCCAATGTAGTACAGCATTTACTTTGTCTGGATCCATCTTCAGGCCAACTCCGGAAACTATATACCCCAAGAATGGAATCTGGGGTAACTCGAATGAACATTTTTCCAATTTACAGAACAACGAGTTTTTCCGTAGTCTGGAGAGGACCTCTGCCACATGTTGGTGATGAGAAGGCAGGTCCTGTGAGAAGATCAATATGTCGTCCAGGTAGACAACGACACATACATATAATAAGTCCCGAAAGATCTCATTGATGAAACCCTGGAAAACCGCGGGGGCATTACACAGCCCGAAGGGCATTACTAAATATTCGTAATGCCCATCTCTGGTGTTAAACGCGGTCTTCCATTCGTCACCGGAACGGATTCTAATTAAATTGTAGGCACCACGAAGATCCAACTTAGTAAATATCCGAGCTCCCTTGATGCGATCAAATAGCTCAGTGATCAGCGGAATGGGATACCGATTCTTGATAGTAATGGCGTTGAGTCCACGAAAATCTATACAAGGGCGTAATGATCCATCCTTCTTTTTGACGAAGAAGAACCCAGCTCCAGCGGGAGAGGTGGAAGGTCGAATGAACCCACGCTGGAGATTCTCCTGTATGTACTCAGATGTGGCTTGAGTTTCAGGTAACGAGAGAGGATAGACCCGACCCCTGGGAGGAGTCTTGCCAGGTAGAAGGTCGATCGGACAATCCCAAGAACGATGAGGAGGAAGACGTTCAGACTGAGCTTTATCAAACACATCGGCAAATGAAGCATACTGAGGAGGGAGTCCCGGGGAGGAAGATGAGATGGAAGATTGCTGTACTTTAAGAGGAATAACTTGAGAGAGACAACGATGGTGACATTCAGGCCCCCAAGACGTAACTTGAGGGGTGCGCCAGTCAATCTGGGGAGAGTGACATTGAAGCCATGGAAGGCCTAAGACAATCGGACTTGTCGTAACAGGAAGAATTAAAAACGAAATTTCTTCATGGTGTAGTACACCAATCTGAAGGGTTACTGGAGACGTACTCTGGGTGATGAGACCATTGATGAGACGTGATCCATCTATAGCCGTCACAGTAATGGGTGTTTTTAAAGTGATCACTGGTAGGGACCATTGATTCACTAGTGATTTAGAAATGAAATTTCCTGCTGCTCCGGAATCAATCAATGCCTGTGACTCAAAGGATTTGGTAGCAAAGGAAATCGTAACATCGAAAGCGCAGACTTTAGATGTCATAGACAATGGAGAGGACTCCAGGGACCCTAACTTCACCTCTCCAGAACTAGTTAGGGCCTGGCATTTCCCGATTTCTTAGGGCAAGAACTGAGCATATGTGTGGAATCAGCACAATAGATACAGAGTCTATTCTTTACTCTTCGTTTCCTCTCTTCTAAAGATAATTTGGAACGTCCTATCTCCATGGGAATCACAGAAGGTGAAACTGGACGAAATTGAGGGTTTAAACGAAGAGGTGCTTTAGCAGAAGTTGTTTTCTCAGATTCTCTTTCACGAAATCTCATGTCTACACGATGGCAAAGAGAGATCAAATCTTCTAGTGACGAAGGAAGCTCTTGGGTAGTCAGTGCATCTTTAATTTTATCGGAGAGCCCCTGCCAGAAGGCGGCAACTAATGCTTCAGTGTTCCACTGAAGTTCAGAGGCTAAGATCCTAAATTGAATGACATACTGTCCTACTGTATGGGAGCCTTGTCGCAAACGAAGAATGCTGGAAGCAGCGGAGGTCACACGACCTGGTTCATCGAACACACTTCGGAACGTGGAAATGAATTTGGCACTATCTTGTAGAATTGGATCGTTTCTTTCCCACAGAGGGGAGGCCCAAGCCAGGGCTTGTCCAGAAAACAATGAGATAAGATAGGCCACTCTGGAACGATGGGTAGAAAAATTTTGAGGTTGGAGTTCAAAATGGACTGAACATTGGTTAAGGAAACCTCTACAAGTTTTGGGGTCCCCGTCATATTTTGACGGAGTAGGCAGGTGAAGCGTAGGAGCTGTAGACACCTGGGATGGCACTGGGGAAACGGAGGAAAGCACAGGAGCTTCAATACTAGCTGTAACAGTCTGTCCAGATGTTCCTTGGGAGGTTAACGATTGGTAACATTGAAGTAACAGCTGTTGGCGAGCATCCTGTTGCTCCACACGGCTGACCAGATGCTGCAGCATCTCTTTAGCGGTAGGTTCCGTATCTGGGTCTGTCATGGCCTGATCTTACTGTCACGGGCACTAGGAGTCTTTACCCAGGGATCACCAGGTGATAGGCTTACCAGAGCAGTATAGGTGGTAATATGGTACTCTGGTAGCAGGGTGATCACGGAACAGGAAATAGCAGGTGATGAGATGCTCAGGAAAGTCTATGACTAGCAGCACTGGCAATATGGAGGTAGTAATACACGAGGAACTGTATGGACAAAGGACACGTGAAGGTAGTCAGTGGTCTGCGGTAGCAAGTTGTACCACTGCTATAGTGAGGAGGAATGTCCAACAGAAACGAGGAGGTGATGAGAGTCAGCGGTCTGCGGATAGCAAGTTGTACCGCTGTCTGAGTGAAGGAATGGAATCCAAGTGGAGGTATCCGGGGAGTCAGTGGTCTGCGTTAGCAAGTTGTACCACTGCTATGTGAGAGGATACTGGAACAGGTGAAACTGTAAACAGGAGTCAGTGGTCTGCGGCTAGCAAGTGGTACTACTGAATATATATGTGAGGAGGTGCACGGGGAGAGACTGCAACACAATATATACACGGGCACCTTGACTTTGATCCACAGTAATATGCACAATATAAATGTATAAATGACTGAACAACACTGCCAATATAGAAAGTCTCTTGAAGCAATCCGGCATGAGATAACACAGTCAATGATGGCAGTAGAGTCAGCAGATAGTACACTCCAGAGGAGAACCAACACAGTCCAGCAAGGTATGCAATACACAGCACAGTCAAAGGAAAGTATGCATACCGTGGTTCAGGAGAAGGCAGTCAGACAGGAGTGCAGAGATACCTGAAGGGCAGGAGGCCAGCAGGATACAAGTCCCTGGATGGGTGAAGCAGGGGTCTAGCAGGTGCAGCGCACAGGTAGGTAGACCAGCAGGGAACACAGGAAGGCGTGGAGAGCGGATCAGCAGTAGATGGATGAGTAGCGCTGAGAAGTAACAGCAGCGGGTCTCTGCGGGAACACGGAGGTAACCAATAGCAACCAGCAGGTGCAGTAACGATGGGACACCGGAGCAGAGTTGAACTGGAACAGATGATCACGGAGAGTAGCGGGTAGCAATAGTGGCAGCAGACTCAAGGAAACACGGTAGAGTTGACAAGGACTGAAGACTGAAGCGCACAGAGGCAGCGGATAGGAATCAGTTAAACAGTCGCGATGAAACACAGACGGGTTGCAGGTTGAAGACTGTAGTGCACGGAGGCAGCGGATAGGAATCAGCCAAACAGTCACGATGATGAAACACAGACGAGTTGCAGGTTGAAGCCTGTAGTGCACGGAGGCAGCGGATAGGAATCAGCTGGCAGTCACAATCATGAACAGGTGAGTGGATGTGGTTGAAGCCTGTAATGCACGGAGGCAGCGGATAGGCATCAGCTAACAGTCCCAATGATACATGGTAGAGTTGAAGTGATTAGAAGACTGTAGTGCACGGAGGCAGCGGATAGGAATCAGCTCACAGTCACGATGATACAGTAGATGGTAGAAGTGGTATGGGAACCACAGTAGCAGAAGTGGTTTGGAAACCACAGAGGTAGAAGTGGTTTGGAAACCACAGGAATCAGCAGGGCTGAATAAACAAGGAAACACAGGAACACCTTCAGAGACTCATGGGGAATGAGACTCCAAGATCAGGCAACGTGGTGTTGACCACAGGTGCTTAATATAGGGAGGTTGCCTGATCTGCCAATTAAGTTAAAGGAACATACACTGAAGGTTTGGAAAGGGCTGCGCATGCGCAGTCCCTCAGGATAGAGGACGTCCACGGTTCCTAATAGTCCGGGAAGAAGCACTCACAGTCCGGTGAGTGACACACTGCCAGCTTGAGTCAGGTCATTCCCCTGATCAGGCTGTTGCAGAAGCAGCTGGAGAAAGTGAGGGAGGAGCTGGTAAGCCATTGCGATTACACCAAGCATGTAGCTCTTGTGGATGTAGCCCTTCGTACGCTTTGCCAGGATCCGAGGGTGGTCACTCTTTTAAAGTCAGAGGAATACATTCTGGCCACCGTGCTCGATCCTCGGTTTAAAGCGTATGTTGTGTCTCTGTTTCCGACGGACATAAGTCTACAGCGGTGCAAAGACCTGCTGGTCAGGAGATTGTCCTCTGAAGAGGACCGTAACATGCCAACAGCTCCACCCTCATTTTCTTCCACATCTATGGCTGCGAGGAAAAAGCTCAGTTTTCCCAAAAGAGGCGCTGGCGGGGATGCTGATAACATCTGGTCCGGACTGAAGGACCTGCCAACCATTGCAGACATGTCTACTCTTGCTGCATTGGATGCTGTCACAATAGAAAAAATTGTGGATGATTACTTTGCTGACACCATCCAAGTAGACATGTCAGACAGTCCATATTGTTACTGGCAGGAAAAAAAGGCAGTTTGGAAGCCCCTGTACAAACTGGCTCTATTTTACCTGAGTTGTCCCCCCTCCAGTGTGTACTCGGAAAGTTTTTAGTGCAGCGGGAAACCTGGTCAGTGAGCGGCGAAGGAGGTTGCTTCCTCATAACGTTGAAAAAATGATGTTTATAAAAATGAATAATCAATTCCTCAATGAAGTACAGCACTGCCCTCCAGATACTACAGAGGTACCTGTGGTTGTGGAGTCCAGCGGGGACGAATTGATAATGTGTGATGAGGAGGAAGTACACACTGTAGGGGGAGAGGAATCAGAGGTTGAGGATGAGGACGACATCTTGCCTCAGTAGAGCCTGTTTAGTCTGTACAGGGAGAGATGAATAGCTTTTTTGGTGTGGGGGCCCAAACAAACCAATCATTTCAGCCAAAGTTGTTTGGTAGGCCCTGTCACTGAAATGATTGGTTTGTTAAAGTGTGCATGTCCTATTTCAACAACATAAGGGTGGGTGTGAGGGCCCAAGGACAATTCCATCTTTGAACTTTTTTTTTTGCATTATATGACCAATCAACAGTCGTTTGCCATGTTCAAAAAGTAAAACCAAATTTAAACAAATTCAAGAAATTAAACCAAATGTAAAATGCCCTGTCATAATTTAAAACAAGAGGTATTGACGTGCTCTAAAACTACTGTATTGTTGTTTATATTTTATAAACACTACACTTGAAAGCTTGAGTCTTTCAATAAAAAAGTAACTGTCCATTGCACGAATATTTGCAACAGGGACAATTTTAGGGTTAAGAAAGTCAACTAATAACACTTCGACGCTGTCTGTCTTTATAAACACTACACTTTGAAGTTGGAGGAGGTATTGTGGCCCCGGCACTAAATTTACTACCGGGGCCACTCCACTGTGCAGTCCATATTTAGGTGTATCAGATATTAAACAACGGTGACAGTTGATGCCCAATTTTTTAATTATATTGTGGCCTCGGTACCAAATTGTGTACCGGGGCCACCACACTACGCAGTCCATACCCTTTTTTGGTGGAATTCTGACCCGTGGAGGGTTTTTTAATTATATTGTGGCCTCGGTACCAAATTGTGTACCGGGGCCACCACACTACGCAGTCAAGATAGATAGATGCGTATCATAGATAAAGTACATTTAGTGGTGTGGGGCAAATTGAAAAATATTCAAAACGCACTGACATTATCCATAACAAGAGGTTTTCACACGCTGAAACTCCAACATGTATATGATGGAGAGAATGGAGGAGCAGCCGTATGTGCAGTGTAATGCAGACCTGTTGAAGGTTTTTTATATATTTTATTGTGGTGCCCAGTGCCCACTACTCTACGCAGTCCAGATACTATTTTTGGGTGTAATTCTGACCTGTTGAAGGTTTTCTATATATTATATTGTGGTGGCCAGTGGCCAGTCCTCTATGCAGTCCAGATACTATTTTTGGGTGTAATTCTGACCTGTTGAAGGTTTTCTATATATTTTTTATTGTGGTGCCCAGTGCCCACTACTCTACGCAGTCCAGATACTATTTTTGGGTGTAATTCTGACCTGTTGAAGGTTTTCTATATATTATATTGTGGTGGCCAGTGGCCAGTCCTCTATGCAGCCCAGATACTATTTTTGGGTGTAATTCAGACCTGTTGAAGGTTTTCTATATATTATATTGTGGTGGCCAGTGGCCAGTCATCTATGCAGTCCAGATACTATTTTTGGGTGTAATTCTGACCTGTTGAAGGTTTTCTATATATTATATTGTGGTGGCCAGTGGCCAGTCCTCTATGCAGCCCAGATACTATTTTTGGGTGTAATCCAGTCCTGTTGAAGGTTTTCTATATATTATATTGTGGTGGCCAGTGGCCAGTCCTCTATGCAGCCCAGATACTATTTTTGGGTGTAATTCAGACCTGTTGAAGGTTTTCTATATATTATATTGTGGTGGCCAGTGGCCAGTCCTCTATGCAGTCCAGATACTATTTTTGGGTGTAATTCAGACCTGTTGAAGGTTTTCTATATATTTTTTATTGTGGTGCCCAGTGCCCACTACTCTACGCAGTCCAGGTACATTTATTGCTGCGAATCATACAAGTTCAGGGTTTTTAATATATATTGTGGTGACCCACTCCTCTACGCAGTCCAGGTACATTTATTGCTGCGAATCATACAAGTTCAGGGTTTTTAATATATATTGTGGTGACCCACTCCTCTACGCAGTCCAGGTACATTTATTGCTGTGAATCATACAAGTTGATGGTTTTCTTATTATATATATTGTGGTGACCCACTCCTCTACGCAGTCCAGATACATTTATTGGTGCGAATCATACAAGTTCAGGGTTTTTAATATATATTGTGGTGACCCACTCCTCTACGCAGTCCAGGTATATTTATTGGTGCGAATCATACAAGTTGATGGTTTTCTTATTATATATATTGTGGTGACCCACTCCTCTACGCAGTCCAGATACATTTATTGGTGCGAATCATACAAGTTCAGGGTTTTTAATATATATTGTGGTGACCCACTCCTCTACGCAGTCCAGGTACATTTATTGGTGCGAATCATACAAGTTGATGGTTTTCTTATTATATATATTGTGGTGACCCACTCCTCTACGCAGTCCAGGTACATTTATTGGTGCGAATCATACAAGTTGATGGTTTCCTTATTATATATATTGTGGTGACCCACTCCTCTACGCAGTCCAGGTACATTTATTGGTGCGATTAATACAAGTTCAGGGTTTTTAATATATATTGTGGTGACCCACTCCTCTACGCAGTCCAGGTACATTTATTGGTGCGAATCATACAAGTTGATGGTTTTCTTATTATATATATTGTGGTGACCCACTCCTCTACGCAGTCCAGGTACATTTATTGGTGCGATTAATACAAGTTCAGGGTTTTTAATATATATTGTGGTGACCCACTCCTCTACGCAGTCCAGGTACATTTATTGGTGCGAATCATACAAGTTGATGGTTTTCTTATTATATATATTGTGGTGACCCACTCCACTACGCAGTCCAGGTACATTTATTGGTGCGATTAATACAAGTTCAGGGTTTTTAATATATATTGTGGTGACCCACTCCTCTACGCAGTCCAGGTACATTTATTGGTGCGAATCATACAAGTTGATGGTTTTCTTATTATATATATTGTGGTGACCCACTCCTCTACGCAGTCCAGGTACATTTATTGGTGCGAATCATACAAGTTCAGGGTTTTTAATATATATTGTGGTGACCCACTCCTCTACGCAGTCCAGGTACATTTATTGGTGCGAATCATACAAGTTCAGGGTTTTTAATATATATTGTGGTGACCCACTCCTCTACGCAGTCCAGGTACATTTATTGGTGCGAATCATACAAGTTCAGGGTTTTTAATATATATTGTGGTGACCCACTCCTCTACGCAGTCCAGGTACATTTATTGGTGAGAATCATACAAGTTGATGGTTTTCTTATTATATATATTGTGGTGACCCACTCCTCTACGCAGTCCAGGTACATTTATTGATGCGATTAATACAAGTTCAGGGTTTTTAATATATATTGTGGTGACCCACTCCTCTACGCAGTCCAGGTACATTTATTGGTGCGAATCATACAAGTTGATGGTTTTCTTATTATATATATTGTGGTGACCCACTCCTCTAGGCAGTCCAGGTACATTTATTGGTGCGAATCATACAAGTTGATGGTTTTCTTATTATATATATTGTGGTGACCCACTCCTCTACGCAGTCCAGGTACATTTATTGCTGCGAATCATACAAGTTCAGGGTTTTTAATATATATTGTGGTGACCCACTCCTCTACGCAGTCCAGTTACATTTATTGCTGTGAATCATACAAGTTGATGGTTTTCTTATTATATATATTGTGGTGACCCACTCCTCTACGCAGTCCAGATACATTTATTGGTGCGAATCATACAAGTTCAGGGTTTTTAATATATATTGTGGTGACCCACTCCTCTACGCAGTCCAGGTACATTTATTGGTGCGAATCATACAAGTTCAGGGTTTTTAATATATATTGTGGTGACCCACTCCTCTACGCAGTCCAGGTACATTTATTGGTGAGAATCATACAAGTTGATGGTTTTCTTATTATATATATTGTGGTGACCCACTCCTCTACGCAGTCCAGGTACATTTATTGATGCGATTAATACAAGTTCAGGGTTTTTAATATATATTGTGGTGACCCACTCCTCTACGCAGTCCAGGTACATTTATTGGTGCGAATCATACAAGTTGATGGTTTTCTTATTATATATATTGTGGTGACCCACTCCTCTAGGCAGTCCAGGTACATTTATTGGTGCCAATCATACAAGTTGATGGTTTTCTTATTATATATATTGTGGTGACCCACTCCTCTACGCAGTCCAGATACATTTATTGGTGCGAATCATACAAGTTCAGGGTTTTTAATATATATTGTGGTGACCCACTCCTCTACGCAGTCCAGGTACATTTATTGGTGCGAATCATACAAGTTCAGGGTTTTTAATATATATTGTGGTGACCCACTCCTCTACGCAGTCCAGGTACATTTATTGGTGAGAATCATACAAGTTGATGGTTTTCTTATTATATATATTGTGGTGACCCACTCCTCTACGCAGTCCAGATACATTTATTGGTGCGAATCATACAAGTTCAGGGTTTTTAATATATATTGTGGTGACCCACTCCTCTACGCAGTCCAGGTACATTTATTGCTGCGAATCATACAAGTTCAGGGTTTTTAATATATATTGTGGTGACCCACTCCTCTACGCAGTCCAGGTACATTTATTGCTGTGAATCATACAAGTTGATGGTTTTCTTATTATATATATTGTGGTGACCCACTCCTCTACGCAGTCCAGATACATTTATTGGTGTGAATCATACAAGTTCAGGGTTTTTAATATATATTGTGGTGACCCACTCCTCTAGGCAGTCCAGGTACATTTATTGGTGCGAATCATACAAGTTCAGGGTTTTTAATATATATTGTGGTGACCCACTCCTCTACGCAGTCCAGGTACATTTATTGGTGCGAATCATACAAGTTGATGGTTTTCTTATCATATATATTGTGGTGACCCACTCCTCTACGCAGTCCAGATACATTTATTGGTGCGAATCATACAAGTTCAGGGTTTTTAATATATATTGTGGTGACCCACTCCTCTACGCAGTCCAGGTACATTTATTGGTGCGAATCATACAAGTTCAGGGTTTTTAATATATATTGTGGTGACCCACTCCTCTACGCAGTCCAGGTACATTTATTGGTGTGAATCATACAAGTTCAGGGTTTTTAATATATATTGTGGTGACCCACTCCTCTACGCAGTCCAGGTACATTTATTGGTGAGAATCATACAAGTTGATGGTTTTCTTATTATATATATTGTGGTGACCCACTCCTCTACGCAGTCCAGGTACATTTATTGATGCGATTAATACAAGTTCAGGGTTTTTAATATATATTGTGGTGACCCACTCCTCTACGCAGTCCAGGTACATTTATTGGTGCAAATCATACAAGTTGATGGTTTTCTTATTATATATATTGTGGTGACCCACTCCTCTAGGCAGTCCAGGTACATTTATTGGTGCGAATCATACAAGTTGATGGTTTTCTTATTATATATATTGTGGTGACCCACTCCTCTACGCAGTCCAGGTACATTTATTGCTGCGAATCATACAAGTTCAGGGTTTTTAATATATATTGTGGTGACCCACTCCTCTACGCAGTCCAGTTACATTTATTGCTGTGAATCATACAAGTTGATGGTTTTCTTATTATATATATTGTGGTGACCCACTCCTCTACGCAGTCCAGATACATTTATTGGTGCGAATCATACAAGTTCAGGGTTTTTAATATATATTGTGGTGACCCACTCCTCTACGCAGTCCAGGTACATTTATTGGTGCGAATCATACAAGTTCAGGGTTTTTAATATATATTGTGGTGACCCACTCCTCTACGCAGTCCAGGTACATTTATTGGTGAGAATCATACAAGTTGATGGTTTTCTTATTATATATATTGTGGTGACCCACTCCTCTACGCAGTCCAGGTACATTTATTGATGCGATTAATACAAGTTCAGGGTTTTTAATATATATTGTGGTGACCCACTCCTCTACGCAGTCCAGGTACATTTATTGGTGCGAATCATACAAGTTGATGGTTTTCTTATTATATATATTGTGGTGACCCACTCCTCTAGGCAGTCCAGGTACATTTATTGGTGCGAATCATACAAGTTGATGGTTTTCTTATTATATATATTGTGGTGACCCACTCCTCTACGCAGTCCAGATACATTTATTGGTGCGAATCATACAAGTTCAGGGTTTTTAATATATATTGTGGTGACCCACTCCTCTACGCAGTCCAGGTACATTTATTGGTGCGAATCATACAAGTTCAGGGTTTTTAATATATATTGTGGTGACCCACTCCTCTACGCAGTCCAGGTACATTTATTGGTGAGAATCATACAAGTTGATGGTTTTCTTATTATATATATTGTGGTGACCCACTCCTCTACGCAGTCCAGATACATTTATTGGTGCGAATCATACAAGTTCAGGGTTTTTAATATATATTGTGGTGACCCACTCCTCTACGCAGTCCAGGTACATTTATTGATGCGATTAATAAAAGTTCAGGGTTTTTAATATATATTGTGGTGACCCACTCCTCTACGCAGTCCAGGTACATTTATTGCTGCGAATCATACAAGTTCAGGGTTTTCTTATCATATATATTGTGGTGACCCACTCCTCTACGCAGTCCAGATACATTTATTGGTGCGAATCATACAAGTTCAGGGTTTTTAATATATATTGTGGTGACCCACTCCTCTACGCAGTCCAGGTACATTTATTGGTGCGAATCATACAAGTTCAGGGTTTTTAATATATATTGTGGTGACCCACTCCTCTACGCAGTCCAGGTACATTTATTGGTGTGAATCATACAAGTTCAGGGTTTTTAATATATATTGTGGTGGCCCACTCCTCTACGCAGTCCAGGTACATTTATTGGTGAGAATCATACAAGTTGATGGTTTTCTTATTATATATATTGTGGTGACCCACTCCTCTACGCAGTCCAGGTACATTTATTGATGCGATTAATACAAGTTCAGGGTTTTTAATATATATTGTGGTGACCCACTCCTCTACGCAGTCCAGGTACATTTATTGGTGCAAATCATACAAGTTGATGGTTTTCTTATTATATATATTGTGGTGACCCACTCCTCTAGGCAGTCCAGGTACATTTATTGGTGCGAATCATACAAGTTGATGGTTTTCTTATTATATATATTGTGGTGACCCACTCCTCTACGCAGTCCAGGTACATTTATTGCTGCGAATCATACAAGTTCAGGGTTTTTAATATATATTGTGGTGACCCACTCCTCTACGCAGTCCAGTTACATTTATTGCTGTGAATCATACAAGTTGATGGTTTTCTTATTATATATATTGTGGTGACCCACTCCTCTACGCAGTCCAGATACATTTATTGGTGCGAATCATACAAGTTCAGGGTTTTTAATATATATTGTGGTGACCCACTCCTCTACGCAGTCCAGGTACATTTATTGGTGCGAATCATACAAGTTCAGGGTTTTTAATATATATTGTGGTGACCCACTCCTCTACGCAGTCCAGGTACATTTATTGGTGAGAATCATACAAGTTGATGGTTTTCTTATTATATATATTGTGGTGACCCACTCCTCTACGCAGTCCAGGTACATTTATTGATGCGATTAATACAAGTTCAGGGTTTTTAATATATATTGTGGTGACCCACTCCTCTACGCAGTCCAGGTACATTTATTGGTGCGAATCATACAAGTTGATGGTTTTCTTATTATATATATTGTGGTGACCCACTCCTCTAGGCAGTCCAGGTACATTTATTGGTGCGAATCATACAAGTTGATGGTTTTCTTATTATATATATTGTGGTGACCCACTCCTCTACGCAGTCCAGATACATTTATTGGTGCGAATCATACAAGTTCAGGGTTTTTAATATATATTGTGGTGACCCACTCCTCTACGCAGTCCAGGTACATTTATTGGTGCGAATCATACAAGTTCAGGGTTTTTAATATATATTGTGGTGACCCACTCCTCTACGCAGTCCAGGTACATTTATTGGTGAGAATCATACAAGTTGATGGTTTTCTTATTATATATATTGTGGTGACCCACTCCTCTACGCAGTCCAGATACATTTATTGGTGCGAATCATACAAGTTCAGGGTTTTTAATATATATTGTGGTGACCCACTCCTCTACGCAGTCCAGGTACATTTATTGATGCGATTAATAAAAGTTCAGGGTTTTTAATATATATTGTGGTGACCCACTCCTCTACGCAGTCCAGGTACATTTATTGCTGCGAATCATACAAGTTCAGGGTTTTTAATATATATTGTGGTGACCCACTCCTCTACGCAGTCCAGGTACATTTATTGCTGTGAATCATACAAGTTGATGGTTTTCTTATTATATATATTGTGGTGACCCACTCCTCTACGCAGTCCAGATACATTTATTGGTGCGAATCATACAAGTTCAGGGTTTTTTAATATATATTGTGGTGACCCACTCCTCTAGGCAGTCCAGGTACATTTATTGGTGCGAATCATACAAGTTCAGGGTTTTTAATATATATTGTGGTGACCCACTCCTCTACGCAGTCCAGGTACATTTATTGGTGCGAATCATACAAGTTGATGGTTTTCTTATCATATATATTGTGGTGACCCACTCCTCTACGCAGTCCAGATACATTTATTGGTGCGAATCATACAAGTTCAGGGTTTTTAATATATATTGTGGTGACCCACTCCTCTACGCAGTCCAGGTACATTTATTGGTGCGAATCATACAAGTTCAGGGTTTTTAATATATATTGTGGTGACCCACTCCTCTACGCAGTCCAGGTACATTTATTGGTGAGAATCATACAAGTTGATGGTTTTCTTATTATATATATTGTGGTGACCCACTCCTCTACGCAGTCCAGGTACATTTATTGATGCGATTAATACAAGTTCAGGGTTTTTAATATATATTGTGGTGACCCACTCCTCTACGCAGTCCAGGTACATTTATTGGTGCGAATCATACAAGTTGATGGTTTTCTTATTATATATATTGTGGTGACCCACTCCTCTAGGCAGTCCAGGTACATTTATTGGTGCGAATCATACAAGTTGATGGTTTTCTTATTATATATATTGTGGTGACCCACTCCTCTATGCAGTCCAGGTACATTTATTGATGCGATTAATACAAGTTCAGGGTTTTTAATATATATTGTGGTGACCCACTCCTCTACGCAGTCCAGGTACATTTATTGCTGCGAATCATACAAGTTCAGGGTTTTTAATATATATTGTGGTGACCCACTCCTCTACGCAGTCCAGGTACATTTATTGCTGTGAATCATACAAGTTGATGGTTTTCTTATTATATATATTGTGGTGACCCACTCCTCTACGCAGTCCAGATACATTTATTGGTGCGAATCATACAAGTTCAGGGTTTTTAATATATATTGTGGTGACCCACTCCTCTACGCAGTCCAGGTACATTTATTGGTGCGAATCATACAAGTTCAGGGTTTTTAATATATATTGTGGTGACCCACTCCTCTACGCAGTCCAGGTACATTTATTGGTGCGAATCATACAAGTTGATGGTTTTCTTATTATATATATTGTGGTGACCCACTCCTCTACGCAGTCCAGGTACATTTATTGATGCGATTAATACAAGTTCAGGGTTTTTAATATATATTGTGGTGACCCACTCCTCTACGCAGTCCAGGTACATTTATTGGTGCGAATCATACAAGTTGATGGTTTTCTTATTATATTTATTGTGGTGACCCACTCCTCTACGCAGTCCAGGTACATTTATTGGTGCGATTAATACAAGTTCAGGGTTTTTAATATATATTGTGGTGACCCACTCCTCTACGCAGTCCAGGTACATTTATTGGTGCGAATCATACAAGTTGATGGTTTTCTTATTATATATATTGTGGTGACCCACTCCTCTACGCAGTCCAGGTACATTTATTGATGCGATTAATACAAGTTCAGGGTTTTTAATATATATTGTGGTGACCCACTCCTCTACGCAGTCCAGGTACATTTATTGCTGCGAATCATACAAGTTCAGGGTTTTTAATATATATTGTGGTGACCCACTCCTCTACGCAGTCCAGGTACATTTATTGCTGTGAATCATACAAGTTGATGGTTTTCTTATTATATATATTGTGGTGACCCACTCCTCTACGCAGTCCAGATACATTTATTGGTGCGAATCATACAAGTTCAGGGTTTTTAATATATATTGTGGTGACCCACTCCTCTACGCAGTCCAGGTACATTTATTGGTGCGAATCATACAAGTTCAGGGTTTTTAATATATATTGTGGTGACCCACTCCTCTACGCAGTCCAGGTACATTTATTGGTGCGAATCATACAAGTTGATGGTTTTCTTATTATATATATTGTGGTGACCCACTCCTCTACGCAGTCCAGGTACATTTATTGATGCGATTAATACAAGTTCAGGGTTTTTAATATATATTGTGGTGACCCACTCCTCTACGCAGACCAGGTACATTTATTGGTGCGAATCATACAAGTTGATGGGTTTTCTTATTATATATATTGTGGTGACCCACTCCTCTAGGCAGTCCAGGTACATTTATTGGTGCGAATCATACAAGTTGATGGTTTTCTTATTATATATATGTGGTGACCCAATTCCTCTACGCAGTCCAGGTACATTTATTGCTGCGAATCATACAAGTTCAGGGTTTTTAATATATATTGTGGTGACCCACTCCTCTACGCAGTCCAGGTACATTTATTGCTGCGAATCATACAAGTCAGGGTTTTCAATATATATTGTGGTGACCCACTCCTCTACGCAGTCCAGGTACATTTATTGCTGTGAATCATACAAGTTGATGGTTTTCTTATTATATATATTGTGGTGACCCACTCCTCTACGCAGTCCAGGTACATTTATTGGTGCGAATCATACAAGTTCAGGGTTTTTAATATATATTGTGGTGACCCACTCCTCTACGCAGTCCAGGTACATTTATTGGTGAGAATCATACAAGTTGATGGTTTTCTTATTATATATATTGTGGTGACCCACTCCTCTACGCAGTCCAGGTACATTTATTGATGCGATTAATACAAGTTCAGGGTTTTTAATATATATTGTGGTGACCCACTCCTCTACGCAGTCCAGGTACATTTATTGGTGCGAATCATACAAGTTGATGGTTTTCTTATTATATATATTGTGGTGACCCACTCCTCTACGCAGTCCAGGTACATTTATTGATGCGATTAATACAAGTTCAGGGTTTTTAATATATATTGTGGTGACCCACTCCTCTACGCAGTCCAGGTACATTTATTGCTGCGAATCATACAAGTTCAGGGTTTTTAATATATATTGTGGTGACCCACTCCTCTACGCAGTCCAGGTACATTTATTGCTGTGAATCATACAAGTTGATGGTTTTCTTATTATATATATTGTGGTGACCCACTCCTCTACGCAGTCCAGATACATTTATTGGTGCGAATCATACAAGTTCAGGGTTTTTAATATATATTGTGGTGACCCACTCCTCTACGCAGTCCAGGTACATTTATTGGTGCGAATCAATACAAGTTCAGGGTTTTTAATATATATTGTGGTGACCCACTCCTCTACGCAGTCCAGGTACATTTATTGGTGCGAATCATACAAGTTGATGGTTTTCTTATTATATATATTGTGGTGACCCACTCCTCTACGCAGTCCAGGTACATTTATTGATGCGATTAATACAAGTTCAGGGTTTTTAATATATATTGTGGTGACCCACTCCTCTACGCAGTCCAGGTACATTTATTGGTGCGAATCATACAAGTTGATGGTTTTCTTATTATATATATTGTGGTGACCCACTCCTCTAGGCAGTCCAGGTACATTTATTGGTGCGAATCATACAAGTTGATGGTTTTCTTATTATATATATTGTGGTGACCCACTCCTCTACGCAGTCCAGGTACATTTATTGCTGCGAATCATACAAGTTCAGGGTTTTTAATATATATTGTGGTGACCCACTCCTCTACGCAGTCCAGGTACATTTATTGCTGCGAATCATACAAGTTCAGGGTTTTCAATATATATTGTGGTGACCCACTCCTCTACGCAGTCCAGGTACATTTATTGCTGTGAATCATACAAGTTGATGGTTTTCTTATTATATATATTGTGGTGACCCACTCCTCTACGCAGTCCAGGTACATTTATTGGTGCGAATCATACAAGTTCAGGGTTTTTAATATATATTGTGGTGACCCACTCCTCTACGCAGTCCAGGTACATTTATTGGTGAGAATCATACAAGTTGATGGTTTTCTTATTATATATATTGTGGTGACCCACTCCTCTACGCAGTCCAGGTACATTTATTGATGCGATTAATACAAGTTCAGGGTTTTTAATATATATTGTGGTGACCCACTCCTCTACGCAGTCCAGGTACATTTATTGGTGCGAATCATACAAGTTGATGGTTTTCTTATTATATATATTGTGGTGACCCACTCCTCTAGGCAGTCCAGGTACATTTATTGGTGCCAATCATACAAGTTGATGGTTTTCTTATTATATATATTGTGGTGACCCACTCCTCTACGCAGTCCAGATACATTTATTGGTGCGAATCATACAAGTTCAGGGTTTTTAATATATATTGTGGTGACCCACTCCTCTACGCAGTCCAGGTACATTTATTGGTGCGAATCATACAAGTTCAGGGTTTTTAATATATATTGTGGTGACCCACTCCTCTACGCAGTCCAGGTACATTTATTGGTGAGAATCATACAAGTTGATGGTTTTCTTATTATATATATTGTGGTGACCCACTCCTCTACGCAGTCCAGATACATTTATTGGTGCGAATCATACAAGTTCAGGGTTTTTAATATATATTGTGGTGACCCACTCCTCTACGCAGTCCAGGTACATTTATTGCTGCGAATCATACAAGTTCAGGGTTTTTAATATATATTGTGGTGACCCACTCCTCTACGCAGTCCAGGTACATTTATTGCTGTGAATCATACAAGTTGATGGTTTTCTTATTATATATATTGTGGTGACCCACTCCTCTACGCAGTCCAGATACATTTATTGGTGCGAATCATACAAGTTCAGGGTTTTTAATATATATTGTGGTGACCCACTCCTCTAGGCAGTCCAGGTACATTTATTGGTGCGAATCATACAAGTTCAGGGTTTTTAATATATATTGTGGTGACCCACTCCTCTACGCAGTCCAGGTACATTTATTGGTGCGAATCATACAAGTTGATGGTTTTCTTATCATATATATTGTGGTGACCCACTCCTCTACGCAGTCCAGATACATTTATTGGTGCGAATCATACAAGTTCAGGGTTTTTAATATATATTGTGGTGACCCACTCCTCTACGCAGTCCAGGTACATTTATTGGTGCGAATCATACAAGTTCAGGGTTTTTAATATATATTGTGGTGACCCACTCCTCTACGCAGTCCAGGTACATTTATTGGTGTGAATCATACAAGTTCAGGGTTTTTAATATATATTGTGGTGACCCACTCCTCTACGCAGTCCAGGTACATTTATTGGTGAGAATCATACAAGTTGATGGTTTTCTTATTATATATATTGTGGTGACCCACTCCTCTACGCAGTCCAGGTACATTTATTGATGCGATTAATACAAGTTCAGGGTTTTTAATATATATTGTGGTGACCCACTCCTCTACGCAGTCCAGGTACATTTATTGGTGCAAATCATACAAGTTGATGGTTTTCTTATTATATATATTGTGGTGACCCACTCCTCTAGGCAGTCCAGGTACATTTATTGGTGCGAATCATACAAGTTGATGGTTTTCTTATTATATATATTGTGGTGACCCACTCCTCTACGCAGTCCAGGTACATTTATTGCTGCGAATCATACAAGTTCAGGGTTTTTAATATATATTGTGGTGACCCACTCCTCTACGCAGTCCAGTTACATTTATTGCTGTGAATCATACAAGTTGATGGTTTTCTTATTATATATATTGTGGTGACCCACTCCTCTACGCAGTCCAGATACATTTATTGGTGCGAATCATACAAGTTCAGGGTTTTTAATATATATTGTGGTGACCCACTCCTCTACGCAGTCCAGGTACATTTATTGGTGCGAATCATACAAGTTCAGGGTTTTTAATATATATTGTGGTGACCCACTCCTCTACGCAGTCCAGGTACATTTATTGGTGAGAATCATACAAGTTGATGGTTTTCTTATTATATATATTGTGGTGACCCACTCCTCTACGCAGTCCAGGTACATTTATTGATGCGATTAATACAAGTTCAGGGTTTTTAATATATATTGTGGTGACCCACTCCTCTACGCAGTCCAGGTACATTTATTGGTGCGAATCATACAAGTTGATGGTTTTCTTATTATATATATTGTGGTGACCCACTCCTCTAGGCAGTCCTGGTACATTTATTGGTGCGAATCATACAAGTTGATGGTTTTCTTATTATATATATTGTGGTGACCCACTCCTCTACGCAGTCCAGATACATTTATTGGTGCGAATCATACAAGTTCAGGGTTTTTAATATATATTGTGGTGACCCACTCCTCTACGCAGTCCAGGTACATTTATTGGTGCGAATCATACAAGTTCAGGGTTTTTAATATATATTGTGGTGACCCACTCCTCTACGCAGTCCAGGTACATTTATTGGTGAGAATCATACAAGTTGATGGTTTTCTTATTATATATATTGTGGTGACCCACTCCTCTACGCAGTCCAGATACATTTATTGGTGCGAATCATACAAGTTCAGGGTTTTTAATATATATTGTGGTGACCCACTCCTCTACGCAGTCCAGGTACATTTATTGATGCGATTAATAAAAGTTCAGGGTTTTTAATATATATTGTGGTGACCCACTCCTCTACGCAGTCCAGGTACATTTATTGCTGCGAATCATACAAGTTCAGGGTTTTTAATATATATTGTGGTGACCCACTCCTCTACGCAGTCCAGGTACATTTATTGCTGTGAATCATACAAGTTGATGGTTTTCTTATTATATATATTGTGGTGACCCACTCCTCTACGCAGTCCAGATACATTTATTGGTGCGAATCATACAAGTTCAGGGTTTTTAATATATATTGTGGTGACCCACTCCTCTAGGCAGTCCAGGTACATTTATTGGTGCGAATCATACAAGTTCAGGGTTTTTAATATATATTGTGGTGACCCACTCCTCTACGCAGTCCAGGTACATTTATTGGTGCGAATCATACAAGTTGATGGTTTTCTTATCATATATATTGTGGTGACCCACTCCTCTACGCAGTCCAGATACATTTATTGGTGCGAATCATACAAGTTCAGGGTTTTTAATATATATTGTGGTGACCCACTCCTCTACGCAGTCCAGGTACATTTATTGGTGCGAATCATACAAGTTCAGGGTTTTTAATATATATTGTGGTGACCCACTCCTCTACGCAGTCCAGTTACATTTATTGCTGTGAATCATACAAGTTGATGGTTTTCTTATTATATATATTGTGGTGACCCACTCCTCTACGCAGTCCAGATACATTTATTGGTGCGAATCATACAAGTTCAGGGTTTTTAATATATATTGTGGTGACCCACTCCTCTACGCAGTCCAGGTACATTTATTGGTGCGAATCATACAAGTTCAGGGTTTTTAATATATATTGTGGTGACCCACTCCTCTACGCAGTCCAGGTACATTTATTGGTGAGAATCATACAAAGTTGATGGTTTTCTTATTATATATATTGTGGTGACCCACTCCTCTACGCAGTCCAGGTACATTTATTGATGCGATTAATACAAGTTCAGGGTTTTTAATATATATTGTGGTGACCCACTCCTCTACGCAGTCCAGGTACATTTATTGGTGCGAATCATACAAGTTGATGGTTTTCTTATTATATATATTGTGGTGACCCACTCCTCTAGGCAGTCCAGGTACATTTATTGGTGCGAATCATACAAGTTGATGGTTTTCTTATTATATATATTGTGGTGACCCACTCCTCTATGCAGTCCAGGTACATTTATTGATGCGATTAATACAAGTTCAGGGTTTTTAATATATATTGTGGTGACCCACTCCTCTACGCAGTCCAGGTACATTTATTGCTGCGAATCATACAAGTTCAGGGTTTTTAATATATATTGTGGTGACCCACTCCTCTACGCAGTCCAGGTACATTTATTGCTGTGAATCATACAAGTTGATGGTTTTCTTATTATATATATTGTGGTGACCCACTCCTCTACGCAGTCCAGATACATTTATTGGTGCGAATCATACAAGTTCAGGGTTTTTAATATATATTGTGGTGACCCACTCCTCTACGCAGTCCAGGTACATTTATTGGTGCGAATCATACAAGTTCAGGGTTTTTAATATATATTGTGGTGACCCACTCCTCTACGCAGTCCAGGTACATTTATTGGTGCGAATCATACAAGTTGATGGTTTTCTTATTATATATATTGTGGTGACCCACTCCTCTACGCAGTCCAGGTACATTTATTGATGCGATTAATACAAGTTCAGGGTTTTTAATATATATTGTGGTGACCCACTCCTCTACGCAGTCCAGGTACATTTATTGGTGCGAATCATACAAGTTGATGGTTTTCTTATTATATTTATTGTGGTGACCCACTCCTCTACGCAGTCCAGGTACATTTATTGGTGCGATTAATACAAGTTCAGGGTTTTTAATATATATTGTGGTGACCCACTCCTCTACGCAGTCCAGGTACATTTATTGGTGCGAATCATACAAGTTGATGGTTTTCTTATTATATATATTGTGGTGACCCACTCCTCTACGCAGTCCAGGTACATTTATTGATGCGATTAATACAAGTTCAGGGTTTTTAATATATATTGTGGTGACCCACTCCTCTACGCAGTCCAGGTACATTTATTGCTGCGAATCATACAAGTTCAGGGTTTTTAATATATATTGTGGTGACCCACTCCTCTACGCAGTCCAGGTACATTTATTGCTGTGAATCATACAAGTTGATGGTTTTCTTATTATATATATTGTGGTGACCCACTCCTCTACGCAGTCCAGATACATTTATTGGTGCGAATCATACAAGTTCAGGGTTTTTAATATATATTGTGGTGACCCACTCCTCTACGCAGTCCAGGTACATTTATTGGTGCGAATCATACAAGTTCAGGGTTTTTTAATATATATTGTGGTGACCCACTCCTCTACGCAGTCCAGGTACATTTATTGGTGCGAATCATACAAGTTGATGGTTTTCTTATTATATATATTGTGGTGACCCACTCCTCTACGCAGTCCAGGTACATTTATTGATGCGATTAATACAAGTTCAGGGTTTTTAATATATATTGTGGTGACCCACTCCTCTACGCAGTCCAGGTACATTTATTGGTGCGAATCATACAAGTTGATGGTTTTCTTATTATATATATTGTGGTGACCCACTCCTCTAGGCAGTCCAGGTACATTTATTGGTGCGAATCATACAAGTTGATGGTTTTCTTATTATATATATTGTGGTGACCCACTCCTCTACGCAGTCCAGGTACATTTATTGCTGCGAATCATACAAGTTCAGGGTTTTTAATATATATTGTGGTGACCCACTCCTCTACGCAGTCCAGGTACATTTATTGCTGCGAATCATACAAGTTCAGGGTTTTCAATATATATTGTGGTGACCCACTCCTCTACGCAGTCCAGGTACATTTATTGCTGTGAATCATACAAGTTGATGGTTTTCTTATTATATATATTGTGGTGACCCACTCCTCTACGCAGTCCAGGTACATTTATTGGTGCGAATCATACAAGTTCAGGGTTTTTAATATATATTGTGGTGACCCACTCCTCTACGCAGTCCAGGTACATTTATTGGTGCGAATCATACAAGTTCAGGGTTTTTAATATATATTGTGGTGACCCACTCCTCTACGCAGTCCAGGTACATTTATTGGTGCGAATCATACAAGTTCAGGGTTTTTAATATATATTGTGGTGACCCACTCCTCTACGCAGTCCAGGTATATTTATTGGTGCGAATCATACAAGTTGATGGTTTTCTTATTATATATATTGTGGTGACCCACTCCTCTACGCAGTCCAGATACATTTATTGGTGCGAATCATACAAGTTCAGGGTTTTTAATATATATTGTGGTGACCCACTCCTCTACGCAGTCCAGGTACATTTATTGGTGCGAATCATACAAGTTCAGGGTTTTTAATATATATTGTGGTGACCCACTCCTCTACGCAGTCCAGGTACATTTATTGGTGCGAATCATACAAGTTGATGGTTTTCTTATTATATATATTGTGGTGACCCACTCCTCTAGGCAGTCCAGGTACATTTATTGGTGCGAATCATACAAGTTGATGGTTTTCTTATTATATATATTGTGGTGACCCACTCCTCTACGCAGTCCAGGTACATTTATTGGTGCGAATAATACAAGTTCAGGGTTTTTAATATATATTGTGGTGACCCACTCCTCTACGCAGTCCAGGTACATTTATTGGTGTGAATCATACAAGTTGATGGTTTTCTTATTATATATATTGTGGTGACCCACTCCTCTAGGCAGTCCAGGTACATTTATTGGTGCGAATCATACAAGTTGATGGTTTTCTTATTATATATATTGTGGTGACCCACTCCTCTACGCAGTCCAGGTACATTTATTGGTGCGAATCATACAAGTTCAGGGTTTTTAATATATATTGTGGTGACCCACTCCTCTACGCAGTCCAGGTACATTTATTGGTGCGAATCATACAAGTTGATGGTTTTCTTATTATATATATTGTGGTGACCCACTCCTCTAGGCAGTCCAGGTACATTTATTGGTGCGAATCATACAAGTTGATGGTTTTCTTATTATATATATTGTGGTGACCCACTCCTCTACGCAGTCCAGGTACATTTATTGGTGCGAATCATACAAGTTGATGGTTTTCTTATTATATATATTGTGGTGACCCACTCCTCTACGCAGTCCAGGTACATTTATTGATGCGATTAATACAAGTTCAGGGTTTTTAATATATATTGTGGTGACCCACTCCTCTACGCAGTCCAGGTACATTTATTGGTGCGAATCATACAAGTTGATGGTTTTCTTATTATATATATTGTGGTGACCCACTCCTCTAGGCAGTCCAGGTACATTTATTGGTGCGAATCATACAAGTTGATGGTTTTCTTATTATATATATTGTGGTGACCCACTCCTCTACGCAGTCCAGGTACATTTATTGCTGCGAATCATACAAGTTCAGGGTTTTTAATATATATTGTGGTGACCCACTCCTCTACGCAGTCCAGGTATATTTATTGGTGCGAATCATACAAGTTGATGGTTTTCTTATTATATATATTGTGGTGACCCACTCCTCTACGCAGTCCAGATACATTTATTGGTGCGAATCATACAAGTTCAGGGTTTTTAATATATATTGTGGTGACCCACTCCTCTACGCAGTACAGGTACATTTATTGGTGCGAATCATACAAGTTCAGGGTTTTTAATATATATTGTGGTGACCCACTCCTCTACGCAGTCCAGGTACATTTATTGGTGCGAATCATACAAGTTGATGGTTTTCTTATTATATATATTGTGGTGACCCACTCCTCTACGCAGTCCAGGTACATTTATTGGTGCGAATCATACAAGTTGATGGTTTTCTTATTATATATATTGTGGTGACCCACTCCTCTAGGCAGTCCAGGTACATTTATTGGTGCGAATCATACAAGTTGATGGTTTTCTTATTATATATATTGTGGTGACCCACTCCTCTAGGCAGTCCAGGTACATTTATTGGTGCGATTAATACAAGTTCAGGGTTTTTAATATATATTGTGGTGACCCACTCCTCTACGCAGTCCAGGTACATTTATTGGTGCGAATCATACAAGTTGATGGTTTTCTTATTATATATATTGTGGTGACCCACTCCTCTAGGCAGTCCAGGTACATTTATTGGTGCGAATCATACAAGTTGATGGTTTTCTTATTATATATCATTGTGGTGACCCACTCCTCTACGCAGTCCAGGTACATTTATTGCTGCGAATCATACAAGTTCAGGGTTTTTAATATATATTGTGGTGACCCACTCCTCTACGCAGTCCAGTTACATTTATTGCTGTGAATCATACAAGTTGATGGTTTTCTTATTATATATATTGTGGTGACCCACTCCTCTACGCAGTCCAGATACATTTATTGGTGCGAATCATACAAGTTCAGGGTTTTTAATATATATTGTGGTGACCCACTCCTCTACGCAGTCCAGGTACATTTATTGGTGCGAATCATACAAGTTCAGGGTTTTTAATATATATTGTGGTGACCCACTCCTCTACGCAGTCCAGGTACATTTATTGGTGAGAATCATACAAGTTGATGGTTTTCTTATTATATATATTGTGGTGACCCACTCCTCTACGCAGTCCAGGTACATTTATTGATGCGATTAATACAAGTTCAGGGTTTTTAATATATATTGTGGTGACCCACTCCTCTACGCAGTCCAGGTACATTTATTGGTGCGAATCATACAAGTTGATGGTTTTCTTATTATATATATTGTGGTGACCCACTCCTCTAGGCAGTCCAGGTACATTTATTGGTGCCAATCATACAAGTTGATGGTTTTCTTATTATATATATTGTGGTGACCCACTCCTCTACGCAGTCCAGATACATTTATTGGTGCGAATCATACAAGTTCAGGGTTTTTAATATATATTGTGGTGACCCACTCCTCTACGCAGTCCAGGTACATTTATTGGTGCGAATCATACAAGTTCAGGGTTTTTAATATATATTGTGGTGACCCACTCCTCTACGCAGTCCAGGTACATTTATTGGTGAGAATCATACAAGTTGATGGTTTTCTTATTATATATATTGTGGTGACCCACTCCTCTACGCAGTCCAGATACATTTATTGGTGCGAATCATACAAGTTCAGGGTTTTTTAATATATATTGTGGTGACCCACTCCTCTACGCAGTCCAGGTACATTTATTGCTGCGAATCATACAAGTTCAGGGTTTTTAATATATATTGTGGTGACCCACTCCTCTACGCAGTACAGGTACATTTATTGCTGTGAATCATACAAGTTGATGGTTTTCTTATTATATATATTGTGGTGACCCACTCCTCTACGCAGTCCAGATACATTTATTGGTGCGAATCATACAAGTTCAGGGTTTTTAATATATATTGTGGTGACCCACTCCTCTAGGCAGTCCAGGTACATTTATTGGTGCGATTCATACAAGTTCAGGGTTTTTAAATTATATTGTGGTGACCCACTCCTCTACGCAGTCCAGGTACATTTTTTTGGTA